>NW_026057584.1:37579160-37667589 GCF_023721935.1 Panthera uncia | reverse complement strand
GAACGGGGGAGGGTCACAGAGAGAGGGAGACACAGAATCTGAAACAGGCTCCAGGCTCTGAGCTGTCAGCACAGAGCCCGATGCGGGGCTCGAACCCACGGACCGTGAGATCATGACCTGAGCCGAAGTCGGACGCTTAACCGACCGAGCCACCCAGGCGCCCCTTGGACACTCAGAATTTAGTTCCTTATGCCGTCTTTCGGCTATGGATGGTACCTATTGGCTTGGTCATTTAGCTCCTTTGAGGTGTCCCTTTCCATCCTTAACAGGTCCAGAATTTTCTTGGCCAGGTAGAGTATGATTTAACTGCAGCTACTGGTCTGGGATCCAGGATGGAAAGTAAGGAAAGTTCCTGAGCAGGTACCTGCTGTCTTATAAGTCAGAGGTCTCTGTATATTCCTCAAGCAAAGAGAGAGGACTAGTTTTTTTAACAGGGACTTGAATATATAAATGTTGATTCATTTTTGAGAGAGAGAAAGTGTGGGCGGGAGGAGGGTCAGAGAGAGAGAGGGGGGCAGAGGATCCAAAGCAGGCTCTGCAATGACAGCAGTAAACTGATGTGGGGCTCAAACTCATGAACCATGAATGAGATCATGACCTGAGCTGAAGTGGGACACTCAACCGACTCAGCCACTGAGGCACCCCTACCCAGAGATTCTTAAAGGGAAGACTGTGTAAGAAGTAAATGTTGGCAAAAATTACACACTATAAAAATCACAAATTATTCCAAAAAAGAAGGAAAGAGTTTAAGCATAAAGATGCTAATATGAATAAATACAATAAGTCCTGGTAAAGTTAGACTTTAACAAAAAGGAGAAAAGATGAAAGGAGGCCTACATAAAAAAATAAATCAGGAGCTTCTGGGTTGGTGAATATGTGGCCACTAGAGAGAGTGGCACACTCAGCATGGAAACCCTGATTCCCTTCCCACATACCTTGCCCTATGCAGTTCTTCCATCCAGCTGTTCCTGACATATCCTTTTATAACGAACTGGTACTCTAAGAATGTACTGAGTAAAAATGCTGAGCAATGTGCAATACGCCTTGAAGAACTGCAGCAGGGTGATATTATAGCGTGATTGCCTTATCTATACATAAGGGTCTTGTTTGTATATCATAAAGGCTGCACCAATGGTTTGAGATAAACAGATCTTGCCCTGGGCAACCTTTAGATTAAACATCAGATTTCTCTTTTATAGATTTTGTTGTCTTTTGAAGATGCTTGAAAAAGTGAAAGGATATGAAGATCCGTTACTAGAAAAACAAAAACAAAAATGAAGGCATACTCAGCCGGAAATCTGAGGTCTCTAAGATTCAGCAATAGAGAGATGGACAAACATACAGAACAGAGTAATATGTATACAAAGTACACACGGGGATTTAGAAAATTCTGCACATACCTTGATAGCCATCTACAAAGGTAATATTGATAAACATTTTGTATTCAGATGCCAATATTAACTGATTTAAAATTTCATCTGTTATTAAGTTCCCTAAAGCTGTGCAACTTCTTAGGTTTTGATTTGTTTTTTAGTTCGGAGTCTGTTTTATTTCCCCAACATCAGGTTTCTGCACACCTCTTCTTAAATTGAAGACCACATAATTTACTTCTTATACCTTAATGTCTTACATGTGAACCCAATAAATGTAACCAAGCAGTAACACATTCTCTGAGTGTAGACCATAATCTCAAGTTTTTATTTTTTTCCCCCATGAGTGGAAAATACACTTCTACATAAGAAAGTTAAAATGCTAATTTTTAAAATCACATATTTAACAATATCACAATGCAGTCCAAAGAGTAAATCAAGTGATATAATTACATTATAATTAATTAAGTCTAGGATTATCTACTAAATTGCAACTTATTAAATATATTGTTTCCTCTTAAATGAAACTGCTAAACAGTTTGTCAGTAATGAATCATCTTGCAACTTTTTTTAAAGCTATGCAACTTAAAAAAAAATACAAATTACCAATTTTAAGTACTTCCAGCTACAATAACTTTGTTTTGACTGGTTATTTTTGTTTTCTCTTTACATACAATTGTTTTATTGTGCTTTGCAATCCCCAGGCAGTTTTCCCACATTTGGGTGGGGGGAAAAAGAAATTAAAAAAAAATTTATATTTATTTTTTGATAGAGAGACAGAACATGAGCAGGGGGAGGGGAAGAGAGAGAGAGCAGGTACAGATACAGAATCTGAAGCAGGCTACAGGCTCTGAGCAGTCAGCACATAGCCTGACACGGGGCTGTAACTCACAAACAGTGAGATCATGATCTGAGCCAAAGTCGGAAGCTTAACCAACTGAGCCACCCAGACACCCCCCCCACACACAAAAAAAGAAAATTTTAAGTGGCAGAAACATAAAAATAGTGTAAGGAAAGCTAAACACTCAATGAGCTGAGGCTTTTGGTAAAATGTTAAAGAAAATACAAAGGGGGCGCCTGGGTGGCTCAGTTGGTTAAGCATCCGACTTCAGCTCAGGTCACGATCTCACGGTCCGCGAGTTCGAGCCCCGCGTCGGGCTCTGGGCTGATGGCTCAGAGCCTGGATCCTGCTTCCGATTCTGTGTCTCCCTCTCTCTCTGCCCCTCCCCCATTCATGCTCTGTCTCTCTCTATCTCAAAAATAAATAAACGTTAAAAAAAATTAAAAAAAAAGAAAATACAAAGGCCTTTGTTTGAAGCAAGAATAATGAAATTAGTTCTGTTACCTCAGGTAGATGGCTCAATATAACAGAAGACAAAGTGCACTCCCCGATTCATTTGTTTCTTTTTTTGTTGTTAAGAAAAATAATCCCAAAGGTAAAAGGAAAAAATATAAGAGGGAAATAGGCTTAATTTAAATGAAATAAGGTGACAGTACTAAGAGAGTAACTGATGGCTTTAAGTGAGGGAAGGTGCCCTGGCCAAAACCAACCACATCCCAGGTGGCAAGAGAATTTGCTAATGTAACAAAAGCATCTTTAGGAGCAATCTCAACAAAATATACTACTTGTGGAGGACACAAGAGCTGAAAAATCTGAAACCCACATTCTACGCAAACTGACTAAAGAAATAATGTTTCATGAGCACCTTGATGGCTCAGTTGGTTGAGTGTCCAACTTTGGCTCAGGTCATGATCTCACATTTCATGAGTTGCAGCCCCACATCATGCTCACTGCTGTCAGACTGTCAGCACAAAGTTTCGGATCCTCTGTTCCCCTCTCTGTGCCCCTTCCCCACTTGCGTTGTCCCAGAAATAAATATTTTTAAAAAGAAATAATGTTTCAAAAAAAAGAAATAATGTTTAATACCAAAAAGAGAAGATAGGAGAATACAAACTATGTCTCAGATTTTTAAAATGGTAATCCTAGTATAAAATATTTTGCCTATTGTTTTCATATATTATAGAAATACCACAGAAACCATAGTATTTCAGCTGCTTTATAGTCCAGGGCTGGGAGAAAGACTCATAGGAACAATTATAATACAAAGTGGTTAGAATAAATATATTTGTAGGATTTTAGAACTGTACAGAAATATCAAACCACGCTATATGTAGCTATATATAATTCCTAGGGTGTGACTTTCTGGATAGGGTGACACTGGATCAGTTTCATAGGATGAAGAAAGAATTAACCAGGTGAAAGGGAGTAGAGGAGATGGAAGTGGGAATAGGAAGAGTCTCCAGGAAAAGACAGCGTAGGCAACAAACACCACGGGGTCTGTAGAATCTAGAGGCAGTTCTGTGACTAGATGCCACAGTGTGTGGCAGGGAGTTGCAAAAGGAGAATTATAGGGTTGGATAAGAGGCTGGTCATATAACTAGGATGATCCATTTTCTTGATAAATTCTGAGTGCCCTAACCTAAAAATCTCTGAATCTGGAAAGCTGAGAAGAGCCCCTAAACTATATTGTTACTTTTTGTGGCCCTTCCTGGGTAGTCAATTATCTTCTTTTCTCTTGTTTACATTTCTGGTTTGAATCACTTGCTCAAGTTTCCAATTTTGACTCACTCTAATTGAGCTGTTTTAAAAATCAGTTCTAATATTTTGGTATTACAGAGTGGCTGCTTCATCTTTCAAGAAGTCATATAATACAAAGCAGCATTCTTTTAAAAAAAATTTTTTTTTACATCTATTTATTTTTGAGAGACAGAGTGAGACAAAGTGAGAGTGGCGTAGGGGCAGAGAGAGAGGGAGACGCAGGATCAGAAGCAGGCTCCAGGCTCTGAGTTGTCAGCACAGAGCCTGATGCGGGACTCGAACCCACAGACTGTGAGATCATGACCTGAGCCGAAGTCGGAAGCTCAACCAACTGAGCAACCCAGGTGCCCCAAAGCAGCATTCTTTTAAGAACTTTTTTTTAATGTTTATTATTTTTGTGAGGGAGAGAGAGACAGTGAGAGAGTGTGCACGAGTGGGGAAGAGGCAGAGGAAGGGAGACAAAGAATCTGAAGCCAGGTTCTGAGCTGTCAGCAACAGAGCCTGATGGAGGGCTTAAACTCACAAATTGTGAGATCATGACCTGAGCTGAAGTCGGACACTTAACCAACTGAGCCACCCAGGGGTCCCTACAAAGCAGCATTTTGAGTCAAGGTCAGAAGATAAGTGTTGACTTGTTGGCCGTGCTGGTTTCTAGTGTGTGCAAGTTACTTATTTTTAAACTGTTTCCTATGTTCTCAGTAAGGCCTCATTGTATCCCATTAGATGCCCCATTATCAATTGATGCTTCCTGCTTAGACACCTGAGTCCAGCTCCGTGGAGTTTGGGAATAGGAGATATGTCACCTTTATGCTTCTTAGGCACTATTATCAGCCGAGCAAGCACTGGTCTCCCCTCAGAGATCTGAGTCCCAGTACTGTGGGACCCTTTCACTAAGTTTCTAAGTTCTGATAGCCCAGAATTTTTCCTTGTTCCCTCAGTAGGAGGGGAGTATGCAGAAAAGTCAGGCTTGCCTGCTATTCTTTGAAAAACTTGCTTACAAGGTTGGCCTTTGGCAGGCATTTAAAAACCTGTATTTCAGGTAAGTTTTCACCATTCCCAGAACTGATAAGACTGCCTCACTGTGCCTAAACTGTGCAAGCAATATGGTTTGTGGAGTCTGGAACTTGGGTATATGACAGTCTCTAATGAGGTTATCTGGTTGGCAACATTTCACACATGTGGTCAGAATGTCAGAAGTAAGCATATCCTGTGTGATTCTACAACTTCACAGGGAAAGGACCCTTGGAAGTTTTACCCAGTTCCCCTAGATATCCCACATGCTCCTTTTCCCTTTATTCATTTTGCTTTATATCCTTTTGCTGTAAGAAATCATAGCTGTGAGTACAACTATATGTTGAGTCCCATGAGTCTTCTCAGCAAATCACTAACCTACCAGTGCAGTGGTCTTGGGGACACAGAGTGGTACTTACTTCTTGCAGTCGCTACTGCTTTCTTATAGCAGTATCCACTTTTTGTCACCATAGTTCTGCAACCCCTGTTTAACAACATCCCTATATTAAATTTTCTGTTTAAAATAACTGGTATAGTTTTCCTGACTAGTCCTTGACTGACATAGCCAGTGAGTAAGGGTAAACTATCTAGTTAATGCCCTTCCATAGTCTAATTTCATCAGCAACTAACATTTGTAATAGCACTAACCTCTTGTAATGCAGTTCCTGATTCAGTAAAGGAATGTGTTCTTTCAACCAAACATTTTCATGAAGATAATCCCTGTATAAAATTATTTAGCATACTGGGAATATCATTTTGCTGATCAAAAAGGTATAAATAATGAGATTAATTTTAAAATTTTTGCTTTATTTCAGGAAAAAATATGTGATGTTTAGGTAAAGGTTTTGTTCTGTGGTTAAAATTCACCCAATATTCATTTGATTGGAGAGTTGATTATAAATAGTATTGGCACAAAGTCATAACCATCTCTATTTACCTGAAGCCTTTCTGGTTCTATTCAGTCTATATTCAGGGTTCTGAAATGAGCAAAAGGTCAAACAAAGTGAGATTCTAAGTGGAAGTCAATCAGGAGGATTTCATTTGGCAAGATCACATGAAAACAGAAATTAAATATGTGTGTATACATACATATATAGTTTTATTATGGAAGATTTCAAATATCCATGAAATTTAGGTATATTATTATACACTCCCCATTTACTCATCATCCAGATCAATAATTAACAAATGATCAATTTTGTTTTATCCATTCTATTCCTTCACCCTCTCCCCAATTGATTATTATTTTTTTAAGTTTATTTATTTTTGAGAGAGACAGAGACAGTGTGGGTGGGAGGGGGGCAGAGAGAGAGGGGAGAGAGAATCCTAAGCAGGCTCCACACCACCAGCACAGAGCCCAATGCAGGGCTCGAATCCATGAAACCGGGAGATTATGACCTGAGCCAAAACCAAGAGTTGGACGCTTAACTGACTGAGCCACCTAGGCTCCCCCGTGATGTTGGATTATTTTAAAACATATTACAGACATCATATTTCACTTGTAAAATCCTCAATATAAATCTTTACTGAAGTAGAGATTCCACTTTAATTTCTCATGCTTTTATATGTCTTTTTACATTTAGTTTGTTCAAAACAAAATCCAAACAATGCCTCTTAAAATCTTTTAAATCTAATCAGTATGGATGGTAGCTACACTTATGGTGAAATATATCATAATGTATAAACTTATCCAACTTATTTAATATAACACTGTGTGTCAACCAGACTCAAAGGAAAAAAAAAATCTACCTTAGTCCCCTGCCCCCTTCTCCCTTATTTGACATTTATTGAAGAAATTGGGGCATTTGTCCTATAAAATTTCCCATCTTATTTGGCAGATTGTATCTCCATGGTGTCATTTAACATGTTCTTCTATCCCCTGTATAAACTGGCTTATTTGAAAGCTTCACCAGATTCAGATTCAATTATTTTGGCAAAAATATTTAATATATGATATTGTGTCAAATATATTTTTGACAGCATAGTTGGTTTGGACTCTAAGATATTGCTTCCCACAGGTGTCTGCTGAGTTTTAATTTATTGCCAATCTTTTTATGTTGGTAGACCATTTAACCCCCAATTTACAGAAGCACTGTCATCTACTGAAACTGAACGGAGTTTATTATCACCTTTAAGCTTATGACATTATTTCCTTTACTGAGAAGATGTCATCTATTACAAAGATTCTTTTATTTGCCTTAAAAGTTTTTTTTTAATGGGGGGTCACCTGGGTGGCTCAGTTGGTTAACTGTCTGACTTCGGCTCAGGTCATGATCCCACATTTCATGGGTTTGAGCCCCACTTCGGGCTCTGTACTGACAGCTCAGAACCTGGAACATGCTTCAGATTCTGTCTCCCGCTCTCTCTGCCCTCCCCCACTCATGCTTTTTCTCTGTTTCCCTTTAAAAAATAAACATTAAAAAAATTTTTTTTAAGTTTTTTAAATTGGGAAACTATTCAATTGAGTGACCCAATTCAGTAGGTATTTTCATATGTCTGAGAAGAGTTGAATGAAAAAATGTTTGGTGAATTTAATAAAAGAAAGCCTTGGGGCATCTGGGTGGCTCAGTCAGTTGAGCATCCAACTCTTGATTTAGGCTCAGGTCATGATCCCAGGGTCGTGGGATCCAGTCCCACATTAGGCTCTGTGCTGAGAATAGAGCCTGCTTAAGATTCTCTCTCTCTCCCTCTGCCCCTCTCCCCAACTTTCACTCTGTCTAAAATATATATATTTTAAAAAAGTGTTGGGGCACCTGGGTGGCTCAGACAGTTAAGCATCCAACTTTGGCTTTGGCTCCAATCATGATCTCACAGTTAGTGAGTTCAAGCCCTACACTGGGCTCTGCGCTGATGGTGTGGAGCCTGCATGGGATTCTCTATCTCTCTACTTCTCTCTCTGCCCCTCCCCCACTTGTGCATGCATGTGTGCTCTCTCAAAATAAACAAACAAAGCCTTATATTAAGTACTTAAGCACATCATGTACTGACAAGTATGTTTAACAGGTCTTCCAGTTAACAATATCAATAGTTTGAAATAGAATTTAAGTAGGAGGTGGCAGTGTAATGCTTATATCTCCTAGACAACTGGTAACAACTGGTTTTTGAGCAAAGGAGTAATATGATAAAAATTTGTTTTAAGGAAGACATTACTGGAAATATTGAGGTCAAGAATAGCAGGGATTGTGCATTTGAAAGTAATTTAATACAGAATCGTTTGGATGCAGCTATACACCACCTCAACAAGTATGTTATGTGTTGTATTGAAAAGTGTTTGATAAACTTTGTAGCTAGTCATTTAAACTCGTTCCACAAAGCATCTAGTAAGGGATGACTGCAATGAACAAAGCAAGAGTAGAAAAATAATAAAAAATGACAAATTCCCTATATCATTATTTATATCACCCCCAAAATAATCATATATACACACAGCAGCTGAATATTTCTGTTAATGTAGATCAGATCAAGTCACTATTCCACCTTCAAGCTTGCATGACTTCCCTGCACACTTAGAATAAAATCCAAAGTTGATACCATGGCCTCCCAGGCACTATGATAAAGCCCTCACTATCTCTAACCTCATTTCTTACCACGCTCCTCCTCACTCACTGTGATCCAAAGCCCTTGCTCTTCATAAAACAAGGCAACATTATTTCTGTTTGGGGCCTTTGCACTTGCTATTCCACCTGAAGTTACTTTCCTCCCAAATACTCACATAATTCATTTCCTCACTTTAGGCCTTTGTTCAGTATCACCTCCTGAGAGGCCCACCTGACCACCCTACATAGATTAGCACCACACCTTACCCCTGTCCACCTCATTACCCTGATTTTTTTTTCTATAACACGTGCCCAATATTTGTTCATTATATTTAATCAACTATCTCATTTGCTCCTCAAAACCATATTCAGTAGGTAGTACTGCTATCCGGTTTACAGGACATTGACATACAAAGATTAAATGAGGACCTGGGAACAGAGAAGAAAAGAATGTCAGGACTTGATGACTGATTCCTGACATGGGTAAATTAAAGCAAAGTTGTCTGGTTTGTCTGCACTATGGGAAACCCACACTATACATGAACACCAATAAAAATGTTGGCCAGACAAGAGGAAGGCAAATAGAACGGAGTCTCTTCCCTAGGCACATGACCTTATATTGCCCTCGCAACAATTTCATGGGGTAAGCACGGCAGGTACTGTATTAGACAATCATTAAACAGCAAGACTGACGGCCAGACTTCGCAGCCAGGAACGATGGCAGTCCGGCTCAGCACTCACCGGTTTGGACAGTTACGTAACGAACACCCAGAACCTCGAGCTTTCTCCCGCCCTTGGACTGGGCTCACGTGCCGAGCCTCACGACCTCAAGCAGCGCCTAAGAGAACGTGGCCGTTGGCGAATCCGGAGAAGAGTTCCAGCGCGGGAGGTGGGGTGAAAGGTCACGATGAGTCTTACGTAAAAGGCGCCTTAGCGCGCGGCGGGAACTGGAGCTCGGCCAGGAAAGAGGGGTGTGTCCAGGCGGCCCTGAGCTCCCTTTGATTGGCTGGAAGGATGACGAGGCATTTACAGTCGGCCTTACGGCAGCGGGAGCTTGCGTCAGTTACGCGCTTTCGGGGTGGGAAGAGAGGGCGTGTCTGGCAGCTCAAGGGGCCCGCTGATTGGTTGGAAGGCGCCGGAGCCGGGCGGCTCCGCGGGCCACAGAAGGGCGGCACCGAGGACCAGGTCCCGGAGGTGAGGACCGGCTTCAGTGAGACTATCATGGCAGCTCGGGCCGGTCAGGGGGCCCTGAGAAAGGTGGTTTCGGGATGCCGTCCAAAGTCGACAGCAGCGGCCGGAACCCCGGCTCCGGCGCAGAGGCCTACCCGGAACGTCAGGTAATAAACAACGGGGGTGCTGCAGTGAGGGTAGCCTTCGGCCCCGGCTTGCTGAGTTGGGGGACCGAGGAGACTTGGGGCGAGGGGGAACCTGACCGGATGCATTTCCGCGTCTCCAGAGGGAGAGGGTCTCTCCTGCGTTTGAGGAGTTCAGGTTTTGCGCCCATCACCCCGGCCAGAGGTTCGTGGGCCTGTTCCAGACACCCGTCTGAGTTGGTGACTCGCTTCCCTCGCGAGAGGTAGTGAATCATCGGCGGAGCGACTTTAGCAGCAGCTGATAGAGCAATTCTGAAAAAGGGTAACTTGGATCTCTTCCGGTCTCCTCCCCTACGGCCTGCTGCTGCTGTTGCTGCTCTTTTAACTTTGCGGCAGAGTTGCTGGGTGCCCGGGCTGTGGGAGTTTGTGGCCCGGCGGTGAGCCTCCTTCTTTTCCTCTAGCGTGCCAAGTGGCCAGACATACTTTCCCAGTTTTTGGTAGGAGACGTTTGCTTCCACCCTTTGGTGCTTGCAAAACTAAATGTAGCCATAGTAGGGGACCTGGATTTTTTTTCCCCGCTCGACTGTAACTTAGAGGTCCTGTAACCTTGAACCAGCTTTGGATTTTCCTGGTTGGCTCCTTTTTGGTGGGCGGAGGTGGAGACATGAATGATTCCATACTTCCACCGCTTAGTTTCCTTTTCCTGATGACTTTGTAATAAAATAATGCTCGAAAACTAAAGTTAGTATTTAAAATGTATTCAGTTGTAAACAGTACAGGATGAAGGGAGAAAGCACAAATGTTGAACTCCAAGAATTTAGATTTAAAGAATTTTTCAAGTATCAAACCCCCAGCCAACTCTAAATCTTTTTAACCAAATATTGGTTGAAACTGAAGTCTTGTTAAAGGAAATAACTTGAAAAAGTAGTTCTAATCAGTTTTAAGAAAAAAAATTGTTTTAGTGATTGCATTAAGGTTTAAATTCCAAGACAAGTATTTACTGTTTATAATAATGAAGAGGGAGGGAGTTTATGAGCTCATTTTAGGCGCAAGCACTAACATAGGTTGTGGCGTTTATTATAGTAGGGTGAGATGTAGTATCGGAAGTTTAGTAACAAAAAACTGTCCTTCCTCTGATTCAGTTTTAATATCATGGTTTAACGATATATATGACTGTATGACTCTTCATTACAGTTGAAGACGTTATTCTTTTTTTTTTTTTTTTTTTAAGACGTCATTCTTGATAGTGTGTGAAAATAGATGTGCGGTCCAGGGCTTGTAACCATAGTATGCAGACTCATCAGGAAAACTATTAGCTTGCTTTAAACACAGGTATTTCCTTTACAGTTGTAATCAGATTGTATAAGGGTTTTTATATGTATATGTGTATGTGTGTGTATGTTTTCTTTTGGGGGAGGTAGAGTGGGAGGTTGGGGCCATGGTATTACATAAACTTGATACAACATTCAAAACCATATACAGTGAAAAGCTTCATAGGCAACCAGTTCATCTCTCAGGAGCAACGGTTTTATCTTTTTAAATAAAGGTTTATCACAGAAATGCTGCCTTTTCTGATACTGATTTATCAGAAAATTATTAATAAGTGTTTTCAATATCTGTCACATAATTGGCTTCTGATAATAGGTAACAAAAGTGGGGAAAATAGGTAAAACTGTTATAACAAAGACAGCTAAAGAATGTCCTAGAAAGGGAACAGGTGATCAGGTATTTTGTACACCAGATTTGGTTTGTAATCAATATGGCTAACAGAGATCCTAAATTATTTTATGTGGCTTCTTTTTAAAATATTTTTAAATATTTATTTATTTTTGAGAGAGAGAGGGAGAGAGAGCCACACACACACACACACACACACACACACACACACACTGTGAGTGGGGGAGGGGCAGAGAGATTGAGACAGAATCCGAACTCCAAGCTGTCTTCACAGAGCCTGACATGGGGCTCGAACTCACAAACCCTAAGATCATGATCTGAGCTGAAGTCAGTCAGTTGAGCGTTTGACTTCGGCTCAGGTCATGATCTCGTGGGTTGTGGGTTCGGGCCCTGTGTCAGGCTC
Organism: Panthera uncia; assembly: GCF_023721935.1. NCBI lineage: Eukaryota > Metazoa > Chordata > Mammalia > Carnivora > Felidae > Panthera > Panthera uncia. Next base: position 37,655,680 of record NW_026057584.1, on the reverse strand, counting down.
TGTGCTGACAGCTCAGAGCCTGGAGCCTGCTTCGGATTCTGTGTCTCACTTTCTCTCTCCCCTCCGCCTGCTCGTGTTCTGTCTCTCAAAAATGAATAAACCTTAAAAAAAATTTTTTTTTAAAGGAGAAGCTAAATTAATTGCCGAATTATGTTATTTCCACTGATCTGCTTCATTTAGCAGAGTAACTGTCATTCACTTACGTTGGTATAATCCCACTTTCTTAAAAAAATTTTTAATGTTTTATTTTTTATTTTTGAGAGAGGGAGAGCATGAATTGGGGAGGGACAGAGAGAGAGGGAGATGTAGATTCCCACGCAGGCTCCAGGCTCTGAGCTGTCAGCACAGAGCCTGCCACGAAGCTCGAATTCACAAACCTCGAGTTCCTGACCTGAGCCGAAGTCAGAAGCTTAACTGACTGAGTCACCCAAGTGCCCCGGTATTATCCTACTTCTAAGAAAACTCTGTAGTTTTATTCTAAAAAAAAAAAAAAAAATCACAATAGGCTCTTTTTAAAAATTATTTTGAGAGTGAGAGGAAGAGAGAGAAAATCTCAAGCAGGCTCCATGCTGTCAGCACAGAGCCCAACGTGAAGCTCTATCCCAACTGTGAGATCATGACCTGAGCCATCCAAGCGCCCCACAATAGGCTTATTTTAATATTATCTCTGCCTTTAAAATAAGATTCACATAACTAATCATATTTTTAAAGATTTTTGGAAACACTTAACACCTTTATTCTCTCTAGATGAATCTATCTAAATTGGTAACATATTTTTCTCTCTAGGAGATGAATTTATCTAAAATCTCTTTTGATTAAAAATAATAGAGATATCTTTAAAATATGCTCTTACCATCATTAAAAAATCAAATACTACTTGTGATGTCCTAAAAACCTAGAATTTAGAAAGCTGTCTTGTTTTGCAATATTTTATCCCCTTGTTTGTATTTTGAAGTGTTACTTACAGTTGGATGAAAAATCCTTTTAAAGTCTTGAAAAGAGGCCAGTAAGTTCACCTATATAGTTCGTATGTCTGATTTCTTTACCATTACATTTTGACAAAGTTATCAGTGTTTAGCTTAACCATTTTCATTAACCTTTATTTCATTGTCTGGAATAAGACCACCTAATTTTTATAAAGAGTATTAATTGTTCAAAAGTTCTTTCTTGGGGCACCTGGGTGGCTTAGTTAGTTAAGCAACCAACTTCGGCTCAGGTCATGATCTCACGGTTTCTAAGTTGGAGCCCCACATTGGACTCTGCTGTCAGCACAGAGCCTGCTTCAGATCCTCTGTTCCCTCTCTCTGCCCCTCCTCTGCTCGTGTGTGTGGGTGTGTGCGTGTGTGTGTGTCTGCTGACAACGCAGGCACACGCTTTCTCTTTCAAAAGTAAATGTATATTTTTTAAAAAAGGAATTATCAAAAGTTCTTTCCTGTATTATGGAGCCTAAATTTGTCTCCCTCCGATTGGGCTTCTTGTTTATGTTTTGGAACCATATCTCGGGTATCATCCTTCTGGCTGAATATTCCCAGTTTCTTCAACTATTCCTTGTTTAACTTGATTGTTTCTTCCTCCCCAGCCAAATTGTAGGGTGTCTATGTCCAAAGAAATTTTATTTATGTGTAAATTCTATTTATAAAACAAATTTTATGTATGATGACATAAGATTTCACCAGTCCTTCCATTCCTCTTTTAAAAAATAATTTGAAGATTTGATCTAATGAAATAGTATTCTTTTACTTGGAATTCTCCAAAAGCTTCTCATTAAGGATAAAATCCAAATTGCTTTATCCTGGCTAATAATTCCCAGCATGATCTAGCTCCAACCAGTTTAATATTATTTCATAGTACTCTCCTGGCTTGCTTTACTGATACTACACTGTTAGTCTTTTTCAGTCTGTGGATACTGCCAGGCTCTTTCCCTACTACCTGGAATGCCCCCTGCCTACCTCCCCTCCTTCCATATACTACACTCACATACACTGTGTGTGTATGCATACACATACACATTTATTATGCACATACATACCTATTTCTCTCTTTATATGGCTAACTCCTGTTATATCTCAGCTGAAGTATAACGTTAGAGGACTTCTGAGACTGCCCTACCAAAAGGAGCTCCTAATTATGTGTCCCCACCCCCTTTCTTTCTTAGCACTTCTTTTGAATGCTCAACTACAAAGTAATTCTCATACAGTTAATTTTTATTTTTACCATTATATCCCTAGTGCCTAGCACAGAACACGATCTCAATGAGTATGTGAACTAATACATAAATAGTAGTATAAAATAGTTATACAATAATCTTATTAGGGATAGGCAGAAATATTCAGGTGAAAACAAGTGTATCAGGCACCTATATTTAGAAGCACCCAAACAACTAATATTCTAATTTCTTTGATATGTGTTTTTACATATATGCATTGAAAGGGAGACTGGAAGGTAAAGGAGTATAGAGCAACAGTTCTGAGAGGGCCACTAGATTTCCAATCTCAAGTCTCAGAGTAGGTCAAGAATTAAGGAACCTGGGGCACCTGGCTGGATCAATCGGTTAAGTGTCCAACTTTGGCTCTGGTCATGATATCAAGATTCTTGAGTTTGAGCCCATGTCAGGTTCTTTGCTTATGCTGGGGAGCCTGCTTGGGATTCTCTCTCTCTCCTCCCTCTTTCTGCCCCTCCCCCACTTTTGTGTGCATATTCTCTCTCTCAAAATTAAAAAAAAAAAAAAAAAAAAGGGAATTAAAGAACCTCTGTGGATCCAGCTGAGAAAACAACCTGGATAGATGAGTCGAATAGATGATGAGGGGCACCTGGCTGGCTCAGTCAGTAGACCATGGGACTCATGGCCTCGGGGTCATGAGTTCAAGCCCCACATTGGGGGAAGAGTTTACATTAACAAAGAGAAAATAGTTGATGAATATTCTAGCAAGTGTATGGGAAGAATATGTTGTAATACGTGATGGTAGACTGAAAGCCAACTTTCTGGAAGAGATCCCTTTTGTGCCAGGAACTTCTAACCCAAACTGTAAGCTGTTATGTTTAGTTTTCTTCATGGTACTTAATAAATTTTTTTTCTGTGTGCTTGTGCATGCATGTGCACACAATTCTGTGTGTGTGTGTGTGTGTGTGTGTGTGTAATATTCTAAAGTTGCAAAGCCTTCCAAAGTGTGATAGTTACTGGGAGGCCAGACTGGCGCAGTTGGTGGAGCAGCAACTCCTGATCTCATGGTCATGAGTTTGAGACCCACGTTGGGTGTAGAGCTTACTTTAAAAAAATAAAGTGTGATAGTATTTTACAGTCTGTATGTGTTTCCTCTTAATTTTCAATGCCATTCTAAATCAGGTAATTTTTGTCTTTTAGATATTTTGCTTCCTGTGGTACACTGATGAGCAGAACTCTTCCACTATATACCTCCTTAGTTCTGCCTAAGGAGATATATGCAAGAACTTTCTTCAGAATTGCTGCGCCATTAATAAACAAAAGAAAAGAATATTCAGAGAGGAGAATTATAGGGTTTGTATATAATAACTTTCTTGTATCATGACTTTTTTTTCTGGATTTTCTTCTTACAGAGTAAGCTCTGGTTTTTCTGGATTGGCCTTTCCATAGCTTTTGCTGTTTTATAAATATTTGTTGAATTAACATAATTATGTAGTGACTTTATAGGATAGATTTAAATCTTGACATATAAAGGAAATAACTGAACTGTTTATGACCTGTATTTTTGTACACTGTTCATTTCTGTAGTGGCAACATTAGTGATTTGTTGAGCCCAATATGTTTATATAGCTCCCTAACATATACACATGCATAGGTAAGTAACATGCAGATGTGCTAAGAGGCTCCTATCACCTAGAGCATAGGTTGGCAAACTTTTTCTGTAAAGGGCCAGAGAGTAAATATGTTAGGTTTTGTGGACCATACTATCTCTGTAGCAGCTACTCAACTCTGTCATTGGAATTATAGCCCAAAAGACCTACTACTATAGCCTGTAGTTAATAAGTGGGTGTGGCTATGTGCTAATAAAACTTTATTTACAAAATGAGGCAATAGGCCAGGTTTGACCCCTGATCTAGGCATATACACAGGAGAGAATAGAGAGACTGCAGTTCTGCTAAACCAGAAATACAGCATCTGTTCATAGGGGAATTTCTATAAGGGGGTCTTAATTCTTAACAGACCATTAAGTATTACATGAATTCTTGTAAAAGTGCATTTCATGAATTTTTCCACTTGCTCTTTCCCTTCTGTAGTAGTTTTCTGTAGTAAAGGACTTTCAGCAGACTCCACTTTTGTCACTAAAGTCACCTTTATTACTGGCTAAGTCACTGTATTGGTTAAGGTAAAGCTAGCAGCTATATAGGTAAAACCCAAAAGTTTATTTCTTCCTTATGTAAAGTTCAAGTGAGTACTCCCCATCCATGCACAGCAATTTATGAACCGGGCTCCATCTAACTTGTACCTTTGTAATTCCTTAGTCTTCTGAGTCTCTTAAAAAGATATACCTGATTCTAAACCATATTGATTTGGAAGTGATTATTGGGAAGAACTAGTTACATAATCCCATCTAAATGCAAGAAGGGTACTGGGAATAGTAGCTTCCTTTTTTTTTTTTAAATCTGTTTATTGTTTAATTTATATCCAAGTTAGTTAGCATATAGTACAACAACGATTTCAGGAGTAGATTCCTTAATGCCCCTTATCCATTTAGCAATCCCCCCTCCCACAACCCCTCCAGCAACCCTCTGTTTGTTCTCCATATTTAAGAGTCTCTTATGTTTTGTCCCCCCTCCCTGTTTGTATATTCTTTTTGCTTCCCTTCCCTATATTCATCTGTTTTGTATCTTAAATTCCTCATATGAGTGAAGTCATACGATATTTGTCTTTCTCTGACTAATTTCGCTTAGCATAATACTCTCCAGTTCCGTCCACATAGTTGCAAATGGCAAGATTCCATTCTTTTAGATTGCCAAGTAATACTCCATTGTATATATATATATATACCACATCTTCTTTATCCATTTATCCGTCGATGGACATTTGGGCTCTTTCCATACATTGGCTATTATTGATAGTGCTGCTATAAACATGGGGGTGCATGTGTCTCTTTGAAACAGCACACTTGTATCCCGTGGATAAATACCTAGTAGTGCAATTGCTGGGTCATAGGGTAGTTCTATTTTTAATTTTTTGAGGAGTCTCCATACTCTTTTCCAGAGTGGCTGCACCAGTTTGCATTCTCACCAGCAGTACAGAGGAACTCCTCTCTCCGCATCCTCGCCAACATCTATTGTTGCCTGAGTTGTTAGTGTTAGCCATTCTGACAGGTGTGAGGTGGTATCTCATTGTGGTTTTGATTTGTATTTCCCTGATGATAAGTGATGTTGAGCATTTTTTCATGTGTCGGTTGGCCATCTTGATGCCTTCTTTGGAGACGTGTCTATGCATGTCTTTTGCCCATTTCTTCACTGGATTATTTGTTTTTTGGGTGTTGAGTTTTATAAGTTCTTTATAGATTTTGGATACTAACTCTTTATCTGATGTGTCATTTGCAGATCTCCCATTCTGTTGGTTGCCTTTTAGTTTTACTGATTGTTTCCTTTGCTGTGCAGAAGAAGCTTTTTTATTTTGATGAGGTCCCAGTAGTTCATTCTTGCTTTTGTTTCCCTTGCCTCCAGAGATGTGTTGAGTAAGAACTTGTTGTGGCTGAGGTCAAAGAGGTTTTTGCCTGCTTTCTCCTCAAGGATTTTGATGGCTTCCTGTCTTACGTTTAGGTCTTTCATCCATTTTTTTATTTTTGTGTATGGTGTAAGAAAGTGGTCCAGGTTCATTCTTCTCTATATTGCTGTCCAGCTTTCCCAGCACCACTTGCTGAAGAGACTGTCTTTATTCCATTGGATATTCTTTCCTGCTTTGTCAAAGATTAGTTGGCCATACGTTTGTGGGTCCATTTCTGGGTTCTCTATTCTGTTCCATTGATCTGAGTGTCTGTTTTTGTGCCAGGAAATAGTAGCCTCCTGATGGGCATCTTCTTCCCAGCAAGTATACCATGTGAAGTGAGCCTAAATAATTGGATAGGTAGACATCTTTGCCAGAGCTGGTATCAGTTAAAAGAAGAAATGGCAATAAAAAGATTAATAGTGAATTGGTCTACTTTTTAAAAAAAAATATTTATTTATTTTGAGAGAGAGCCCATGCGTGAGCAGAGGAGGGGCAGAGAGAGGGAGAGAATCCCAAGCAGGCTCCAAGCTGCCAGCACAGAGCCCAATACAGGGCTCAAACCCACAGACTGTGAGATCAGGACCTGAGCTGAAATCCAGAGTCAGATGCTAAACCAACTCAGCCACCCAGGCACCCCTGGCCTGCTTTACTTTTGAATCACTGTTAATATCTCCTTTTACTGTGTACCTGGCATTTGACAGCTGTTACTGGGTACTTTACTGTTTCATTTAATTCTCACAATAGCCATGTATATTAGGTGTTGTTATTCCTATTATAGAGATGAGGAAACTGAAGCTCAGAGAGATAATGTACATGAAGTATGATTCCAAAGATTTTTTTTTTCAAAGATTATTTTTTCCAACGTATTTACTTATTATTGCTTGCTTCCTCATTCTTTCTCAGGCTAAAATTCTTTTTATTGCAAATTGGCCTTATCCAGTGATCTCTATCTTATCTTTTCCCCCTGTATTTGACATAAACACATATTAGCTACGTTTATTAAGTGCTTATTAAGCATTGTACAGTATGGCAAAACGATTTCACTTAACCCTCAGAAGAACCCCGTAGAGGTACTTTTTAGTTATGGATGAAGAACATAAAATTGAGAGGTTAAACAGCCTACCCAGGGTCATGTGGCTTACTATGTTTTAGGGTTGATACTTGAGCACAGTCCTTCCTGAGTATAAAGTCCATCTCCTTGACCACTATGTTGTATATACTGCTTTCTGAGTTGTTGTAGACTATTTTTATAACAATTAAGTTCCAGGCTACAAGGTTTCATACTTCTTCATGGGACTTACTTTGGCCTTTATTTCAAAGTAACTAAACCAAGGGGGTAGGGTGATTTTCCCTCCCCTCTGGTGTAGGCCTCATTTCATGCTCATAAAGATTAATTTAAACATTCATAAAGACTCATTCTGTCTTATTCTGAAACTTCCCTTTTGTAATTTAGATTGGGATTGTTTAAATTACTGTATAATTTTTCTTCTTTCACTTTTCACATATTATTGGCCATGGGAGGATGTGTCCTCCCTGCAACTGGAGGTGCTCACAGTTTCTTCAGCCACTCCAGACTTGGGCCCGGAGTCCTGGGGGTGGCTGGACACCTTGGGCATGTTCCCATCATCTGGGAGGGGCACTGGGTAGTTGTAGGGTGTGGCCTGGTTGATTATGACCATGTACTTGTTGAAGGGATTGGAGGGGGGCAGAATTATAGTCCCAGCCATCATGGTCTTGGTGGTGGTGTAAATTCCTATTACCGTTTTGAGGTGAATTATGTTTTAACAGTGTTCAGTTTTTATAAGAATAATACGTATCTGGCTCTCATCATCCGCTCGTCTTTTGTATCCATAGACTGTTGTTGTTTCTGTTTGTTTTACATTTAGGCCCTTAAGTTTTTTTGTTGAATTTATTTGTAGGTATTTTGCAATTCTGTGCTGTTTTATAACTGGTTCTTGTTAGTGTAGGAAAAGTACTTATTTTTAAAGGTTCTTTAACAGGTTACCTTACTGAATTCTGAATTGCTTATCTTCTGAATTGATAGTCATATCACCTGCCAACTGATACTCTTGTCTTATTCCTCTCCATACATATGCCTCATATTTCATACTCTGATTTTACTTCAGCTAATACTTTCAGAACAATGTTACATAACAATGATAACTAGCATCTTTGTTTTATTTCTAACTCTAATGAGAATGCTCTTGGTATTTTACCATTTATGGAGGGAATCACAATTTTTCTTTTGGTTAATATGGTTATAATAATAGAATTCTTAGTGTTAAGCCATCCGTGCATCTTTAAAAGAGTTGCATTTGATAATGTTTTTTTCAAAATGTATTTCTGGATTTTATTTGCTGATAATTATAATTTTTGCCTTAGTAGTCACAGGTGACATTGGTCTATAGATTTTATTTTTTATGTTCTTGGTCAGGTTTGGGTTGATGGAGTGTTATGCTGCCTCATGAAAAGAATGAGATATTTCCTTTATGTTCTAGAATAGTTTCCTTTTTTTTTAATTACAAAAATACTACATACTTGTATAAAAATCTAAAAATATATAAGAATATGTACTAAGAGAGTCGATCTTTATTCCTACTTCTTTTTCTTGAGTTAAAAACTATTGTTTAATCTGTGTCCTTCCAGATCTTCATTGCACATAGTCTGTTACCCTAACAATTAGTTTCAGGAAGAAGTAAACATCAGGTATTTAAAAGTGAGAAATATAGAATTTACTTATAATTTTTCTTTTTTAATTTTTTTTAACGTTTATTTTTGAGACAGAGAGAGACAGAGCATGAACGGGGGAGGGTCAGAGAGAGAGGGAGACACAGAATCCGAAACAGGCTCCAGGCTCTGAGCTGTCAGCACAGAGCCCAACATGGGTCTCAAACCCACAAACTGCAAGATCATGACCTGAGCCAAAGTCAGATGCTTAACCGACTGAGCCACCCAGATGCCCCTATGTATAATTTTTCTTAAATGGATAATAGAATCATGCATATCCTGTCTACTTTGTAGTGTGCTTTTTTTCATGTAACAATATGTTGTAAATTTCTTTGCTCTAAAGTGTATATTTGATCTTAAAAAAACAGGGGTGCCTGGGTGGCTCAGTCAGTTAAGTGTCTCACGTCGGCTCAGGTCATGATCTCAAGGTTTGTAGGTTCGAACGGCGCGTTGGGCTCTGTGCTGGCAGCTCAGAGCCTGGAGCCTGCTTCAGGTTCTGTGTCTTCCTGTCTGTGTGTCCCTCCTCCTGCTGATGGTGTCTTTCTCTCAAAATAATAAATAAACATTAAAAAAAATTTTTTTTTAATAAAAATAAATAAATAAACTTAAAAAAAGGAGGGGTTGTCTGGCTGGCTCGGTCAGAAGAGCATGCAATGCTTGATTTCAGGATTGTGAGTTCAAGCCCCACATTGGGTATAGCGATTACTAAAATAAATTAATAAGTAAACTTTAAAGTATATATTTGATTATAATTTTTTTATTTTTTAATTATTTTAATTATTTTTTTTAACGTTTATTTATTTTTGAGACAGAGAGAGACAGAGTATGAACGGGGGAGGGTCAGAGAGAGGGAGACACAGAATCCGAAGCAGGCTCCAGGCTCCGAGCTGTCAGCACAGAGCCTGACGTGGGGCTCAAACTCATGGACCGTGAGATCATGACCTGAGCCCAAGTCAGATGCTTAACTGACTGAGCCACCCAGGTGCCCCTTTTAATTATTTCTTAAAGTTTGTTTATTTATTTTGAGAGGCAGCAAGTTGGGAAGGCGTTGAGAAAGAAAGAGAGAGAATCCCAAGCCAGCTTCGCGGAGTCAGTGCAGAGCCCAGTGTGGGGCTCAGCCTTATGAACTGCGAGATCATGACCTGAGCCTAAGTCAAGAGTCAGAGGCTTAACCGAGTGAGGCACCCAGGTGCCCCTCATATTCAATTTAAAATATACGTATGCCATATAACTAGGTGCAGTTAACACCTTTCTCTCTTTCTCTTTTTTTTTTTTTTTTAAGATATTCTATGCAGGAAATGTATGATGTGGTATCAGGAATGGAAGATTACAAGCATTTTGTTCCTTGGTGCAAAAAATCAGATGTAATATCGAAGAGAACTGGGTATTGCAAAACACGATTAGAAATTGGGTTTCCACCTGTGTTGGAGCGCTATACATCAGTAGTAACCTTGGTGAAACCACATTTGGTAAAGGTAATAGTTTTAGTTTTTGTTGTTTTTAAATCTTTCCCAAATGTTGATTATATCAAGTGAGTTAAAGTATAATAGCTTGAAAGAATGTCCCTAAACTAATCAGAGAAGGAAGGAAAAAACAAATGATTTCTTATGTCTTCTAACTGTGCTATTTTATCCAGTATTGGTGTTATTCTTGCCAAATAGAAATTTGACTAGAATATGGAAATAAGAAGCTTTTTCTTTTTTTTCTTCAGTTGAGGACTATTGCCCCTTAGAAAAGATTGGACCGCACAAGTGAGAACTGTTTTAATTTTTGCGCTAGTTTGTTTTTTTGATTTTTTGGTTTTTTTAAGTTAAGGAAAGGACAGTGGTGAGAGAATGAAGGTAGAAAAGATATAAATGAAAACATGAACACTGTCAAGGTCATACTGCCATGTGGCGGTACTGAAATGCCAAGTGCTATTACATGCATTCTATTGATTATTTTACCTTGTCAAAGGAGAATGCACATATAGAAAAGGTACTGAGGCTTAAATACACAAAACGGCAGAATTCCATAGAGTTCTTTTGAATTCCTAGAGTTTCGTGGCCAAATACTTAAAGTGTAGTTGTGTTTTATGCCCACAAAATATCATTTCTTGGTAATTGGCCAGAGCTAAATGCCTTCGTCAGCTCCTTGTTAGGCATTGAAGGAGGTGCAGCTCTCATATCAGAGAGTCTACTGTCCAGTGAGGCTGACTTTGGAGTCCACCCTCATCTTACTCTCACAACTTGAACTCATATAAAAGGCTGTGCCACTCCGGGGCTTTGCCATTATGAATATTTCCATCTTTTTCCTCATAGTTTTGGAGATTTTTACTACTATACTGCACTGCCTCTCACATTAGCTAACATTTATTGTGCTCTTTGTAGTGCTTTAAAGCACTTCAATTACTTGTTTAATCTTCAAAACAGCCCTTTGAGATTCAAATGTTACTGTTCTCCATCATATAGTTGAGCAGATTAAGGTTTAGAAGAGTTAGATAACTTACCCAAGGTTACAGAGCCAAGACTCCAGCTCAGTCTTTCTGACACCAGTGAATATATAATCTGAAAATGTTTTTCTGTTTCCTGACCTCAGTCTCTCTTTTTCTAAATGTTTGTTTATTTGAGAGAGAGAGAGAGAGAGAGCACAATCAGAGGACTGACAGAGGGAGAGAGGGAGTGAGAGAATCCCAAGCAGGCTCCATGCTGTCAGGCCAGAGTCCCATGTGGGGCTTGATCTCACGAACCGTGCATGACCTGAACCAAAATCAAGAGCTGGATACCCAACCGAATAAGCCACCTAGGTGCCCCTGACGTTAATCTCTTATAACTTAAATCTTCATATTCTATATCTAACTAAAAGAATTCTTGAGAAAAAAAATAATAACCCTCAATTTTATCCCCCTAGCTTTTTCTTTCCTTCACTGGCTTTTTATTTTAATTGAAGTATAGTTGACACACCTTCCCTTGCTTCTTAATACATACAAGATTAAGTCATCTGCTTTATTGTTGCTCCCCACCCCTTCCCCAGTACACACTACACACACACACACACACACACACACACACACACAAATATACTAAATGTTCAGGCAGTACCTTCCATCTTCAAGTTCCATGAATGCACCATACGGTGCTTATTGTGCGACCCTGTGCCTTTGCATACTTCTCACTCTTCTACCTGTAATGAACTTAATTCTTTGCCTAGTAGTCCTTCAAATTCTAGCTGTCTGATGTTGCTTTCTCCCTTTCCTTAATATAAATAATCAGTCCTACTTCGGAGATTCTTCTGGGCTTTGTACATGTTTTGTTTCTCTTATCACTCTGCAGTATAATTTATTTCTTCATCTGATTTCTGCTTGACAAGGTTGAGCTACTTGAGTGGGTGGAAGCTTCTCTTTTTCATCTTTGTGTGGCCTCAGCACCAATACTATAGTGATGGGAGTCATGAGAGCTTTGTGCTTAAGAAGTTCTCATTACTGTCTTTTTGGGTTATTGCAGATCCAGAGATGTTCCTCATAATCTCAGTAACTTTCACTACTGCCAAGGAGGGAGGAAACTGTATTAGAAAAAAAAATCTTCATAATAACATGTATGAAGTTATCATTGCTATCTCAATTTTATGAGGCTTAGTAAAATTAAGAACCTTATGCAAATTCACACTGTTTGTGTCAAATTGCAAAGGTATTTTTCATTAAAATAAGCTGCCTCATAGCGGTGCCTGGGTGGCTCAGTCGGTTGGACATCTGACTTCGGCTCAGGTCATGATCTCACAGTCCGTGAGTTCAAGCCCCACATCGGGCTCTGTGCTGACAGCTCAGAGCCTGGGACCTGCTTCTGATTCTGTGTCTGTCTGTCTGTCTCTCTCTCTCTCTCTCTCTCTCTCTGCCCCTCCCCTGCTCACACTCTGTCTCTCCTTCAAAAATAAGCAAACATTGGGGGCACCTGGGTGGCTCAGTCGGTTGAGCGTCTGACTTCGGCTCAGGTCATGATCTTGCGGTTGACGAGTTCAAGCCCCGCGTCAGGCTCTGTGCTGATGGCTCAGAGCCTGCAGCCTGCTTCGGATCCTGTGTCTCCCTCTCTCTCTTCCCTTTCCCCACTCGTGCTTTGTCTCTCTCTGTCTCAAAAATAAATAAACATTAAAAAAAATTAAAAAAAAAAAAACATTAAAAAAAATAAAATAAGGTGCCTCACTTAATGTGTCAATTGTTGAAAGATATATTTGAGCATAACACACAACTATATATGTTCAATTTTCTGTTGTCCTTGGGTTCACGTTTTGGATTTTAATACCTCATACACACATGTGCCATAGAATAAAAATCATTATAACCAAGGGAGCAGGAGAAGCCATGTGACATTTTTGGTGAATCACTAGTTGCCTCAGATGTGCCTGTGATGTGTCAGTAATTCTAGTGTACATGAATCTATAATGACCAAGAAGCCCTTGGAAGTTTTCAGCAGATTTAATAGAGGCAACCGTTCAATGACTCTTACTGCCTGGGTCACAATATAAAATTTTGTATGCCATAGTTTGTATTGTCTGGGTCAGTTCAGTCAGAGCAGCTAGTTGCAAGTCATCATCATAACACCTCCTGTTGTGATCAGCAACTCTCCTGTTAGGAATGAAGCCTTTTGCCATGTCTAAACATACCAGTAAAAACCTGTGGGTCCTTGGGCTAGATTATTCGTATGAGTATAGCACTGTCACATTTTGTGAAAAAGTAGTCAGAGGGAGGTGGTATATTGTGAGTATTCCCAGTAGCAGTTTTTCCTTCATTGTTAAATTTCCTGTAAGCATCTTATGTGATTGTAAAGAAGGGTAGAATGTATTACCTGAAAGTTGGATAACTGAAATAATAAGATTTATAATAAACTTTTGATGCTTTTGAAAATTAGATGCTCATTACTGAACTACCAGTAAAACCAAACTCTTTCGGGCGCCTGGATGACTCAGTTTAACGTCCGATTCTTGATTTCCGCTCAGGTCATGATCTCACTGTCATGAGATTGAGCCCCAAGCCCTGTATCAGGCTCTGGGCTGGGTGTGGAGCCCGCTTGAGAGTCTCTCTCTCCCTGTGCTCCTCCCCTGCTTGCACATGTGTGGTCTCTCTCTCTAAAAACAAAAGAAAAAAAGCAAACTCCTTGAAGAAAATTTTCACTTCTCCCCAGTGACTCAGCATAATATGACTAAATTTAGCTATTAGAGTAGTTCAGTGGCTCAGTCAGTTGAGCATTCAAGTCTATAATTTTGGCTCAGGTCATGATCCTATGGTTGTGGGATCAAGCCCCTCAGTGGACTCTGGACTGAGCATGGAGCCTGCTTGAGATTCATTCTCTCTCACTCTCGCTCTCCCTCCCGCTTGCTCATTCTCTTTCTCTAAAATAAAAATAAAGTAGTTAGCATTTTAATGACTATTATTTTATCATGTCTAAATAAATTTTATTTATTTTTTCCTCCCCCTAAATTTTAATTTTTTTTTTTAACGTTTATTTTTGAGACAGAGAGAGACAGAGCATGAACGGGGGAGGGGCAGAGAGAGGGAGACACAGAGTCGAAAGCAGGCTCCAGGCTCCGAGCCATCAGCCCAGAGCCCGACGCGGGGCTCGAACTCACGGACCGCGAGATCGTGACCTGAGCTGAAGTTGGACGCTTAACCAACTGAGCCACCCAGGTGCCCCCCCCCTAAATTTTAAAACATTCACTGGTTTCCACCTTAAAAATTAAAATACTTTCTTCTATGAATGTGAAAATAGAGCATTTCTTCATAAATGCTTTTTAGTATGGATGCAATTGATCTTTATAATGATTCTACCATGTTTTCATGTGATAACTGACTCAGAAGGCTTTAGATGAAGAGGAAGAATAAACATCAAATATATTTTAAGCTCTTTGGCTTCCAATTTGAACTATTTGTGGAGATATAGTCAGATATAGTCAAATAATCTTGCATTCTGTGTTTAGGGAGACAGAAGCTAGGGAAGAAAAAATAACACTGGGGAAAAATGTTTATCTATGCAAGTCCTTTTGCCAACCTGTAGTGTATAGGCTCAGAGGAGGGACAGTCTAAAGTGTTGAGGGGAATAAGTTAACAGAAAAAAGGGGTAGAGGGGCTTGATCATTTATTGGTCCCAGGATATGCCAAAAGAGCTGAAAACTTAAGGCTTAATTGGGGAGGGATGTGTTGACTTTGAAACAAGGGTTTAAAAGACGGTTTGCTGCTGAGGAAAGTGGTACATATTCTTTTTTTCTTTTTTTTTTTTAATGTTTATTTATTTTTGAGACAGAGAGCATGAATGGGGGAGGGGCAGAGAGAGAGGGAGACACAGAATCGGAAGCAGGCTCCAGGCTCTGAGCCATCAGCCCAGAGCCTGATGCGGGGCTTGAACTCACGAACCATGAGATCGTGACCTGAGCTGAAGTCAGACGCTCAACCGACTGAGCCACCCAGGCGCCCCGGAAAGTGGTACATATTCTTGAGGTCAGTTGTCTACTAGTATGAAGACCCAGATACCGTCTTAGGATAGTAAGTAAAGAAGCTGAACTTTATTCAGAGTCGTAAACAGTCCTGACAATAGACTAGTGACTATGAACCTGGCCACCATTTTTC
This sequence comes from Panthera uncia, assembly GCF_023721935.1. Lineage (NCBI taxonomy): Eukaryota > Metazoa > Chordata > Mammalia > Carnivora > Felidae > Panthera > Panthera uncia. The sequence goes on along the minus strand of NW_026057584.1, from coordinate 37,640,639 downwards.
ACATTGCGGGAGGCAACTCTTAAGTGGGTCTTAGCCTTCTTTTAATGAGACAGAATGGGAACTATCAAGATGGACTGTACATAGTATTGCTAAGTATTATGTTTCAATGTATACATACACAAAATAAACATGAGCACTGAAGAGATTAGAGGTTAGAAAGCAATGGATCAGGGATACTGGTCGGGACCAGACTCTCAGGAAAACTAGAACCACGGATGCCCTTAGAAGCAGAGACTAATGAGTGAATGTAACTGACAAGAGAAGTCTTTGGGTAGGAAAGAAGAATTCTAGAATTATACTTGGGATCTGTGCCAGATACCTTATAAATATTTTAGTTGTATCATATGATGATATAAAATAGGTATTATACTCATTTTATAGATTTAAGGAAATACGGTATTGGAAATTAACTTGTTCAGGATTATTTAGAAGTGGCAGGGCTGGAGATAAACTTCCAAAACAATCACTCGTTGTTTTGCTCCTGGAGAATGTCTAAGCACAGTGGGTGGCAGCAGTGAAAACGAGCACTGACAATCTTGGCGTATATTGGCAAGAGGTCACTTCCTAGTACCAAGCTGAAAATGAGATGTTTTTATCACCTGTGGTCTGACCTACAAACATTTCAAAAAGAAATCATCCTCAACTGTACATTCTGGACAGTCCAAATGGTATTTTACACCTGTTGTATTTTCATTTTGTCCTAGGCATCCTGTACTGACGGGAAACTTTTCAATCATTTGGAGACTGTTTGGCGTTTTAGCCCTGGTCTTCCTGGCTACCCAAGAACTTGTACCTTGGATTTTTCAGTAAGTCTCTCATACAGCCCTCAGTTTGTTCCAAATATTAGGTGAGGTTTTGTTAAAGAAGGAATAATCCAGTTGCCATAATTAATCTTAGGTGCATAGTGATTACTGAAAGACACAGAAAATCTCAAATTTCTGAGTGTTGAATACCTTTTTCTGTACTAACTTTATAAGAAAGAATACTAATGAATCCTTCTCTTTTTCTGTTCTATTTCTTGAAAACTTGAATAGTCATTCTCTATTTTCTAATTTTTACAGGTCCATAGATTATAAGACACATATTAAGAATTTACTAACAGCTTAATAACAGTTTATTAACACCAAATGAAATCTACACATTGATTTCTACATCTTATGATGCAGAGATAAAGTGCAAAGGGGGAAAATATGTTTTTAAAATAGGGACTATGGCATTTTCTTGTTCACATCACCTTAGCAATAGATAACTTAGAGCTACTTGTGGCTTTTCTTTGCCAACAGATAATACATGAATTGTTCTCTGTATTTGCAACTCCGGCATTGCATTTCAAGAAATAGTCATAATTTTTAAAAAAATTTTTTAAATGTTTATTCATTTTTGAGAGAGAGAGAGAGAGAGAGACAGAGTGTGAGTGAGGGGAGGGCAGAGAGAGAGGGAGACACAGAATCTGAAGCAGGCTCCAGGCTGCGAGCTGTCAGCACAGAGCCTGATGTGGGGCTCAAACTCACAAACTGTGAGATCATGACCTGAGCCAAAGTCAGATGCTTAACCAACTGAGCCATCTAGGCACCCCTTAAGTTTTTTTTTAATGATTATTTATTTTTGACAGAGAGACAGAGACAGAGACAGAGACAGAGACAGAGTGTGAGCCGGGGAGGGGCAGGGAGAGAGGGAGACACAGAACCTGAAGCAGGCTCCAGGCTCTGAGCTGTCAGCACAGAGCCCAGTACGGGGCTCAAACTCACAGACTGTGAGTTCATGACCTGAGCCAAAATTGGACACTCAACCAATTGAGTCACCCAGGTGCCCCAGAAATAGTCATAATTTTGATGCTGCTGTTCTCAGCTCTTGAGTTGCATTCATTAAAAAAATTAGTGGACATTAATGAGACAGTTGAGGAAATTTGAATAAGGCCTGTGTAGATTAGATAATAGTGTTACTATCTAGTAGCATTAACTCTCTCTTAATTTCCTGGCTTTAATAATTGCAATGTGGTTCTGTAAAACATTAAAATAGGAGAATCTAAGGGTGCATGGGTGCTGCAGTCGGTTAAGCATCTGACTCCTGATCTGAGCTCAGGTCATCTCACAGTTTGTGAGTTTGAGCCCCATATTGGGTTCTGCACTGATGGTGTGGAGCCTGCTTGGGATTTTGTCTCTCCTTGTCTCTGCCCCTCCCCTGTTTGTGTTGGCTCACTCTCTCTCAAAAAAATAAACTTAAAAAAAATTTTTTTTTTTCTAAATAGGAGAATCTGGGTAATGGGTGTATGAGAAATCTTTGTAGTATTTTTGCAACTTTCTTACAAATTTTAAATTACTTCAAAATGGAAAATTAAAGCAGTTTTACAAGTTACTGGATATTTGGTCCTTAAAATATTCTTTCTCGAACCACTTGCCTTGACTTCTATCTTGAGGAGATATAAATAGTTCTCTTCTCATCTTCTTGCTACTACTTCTCATAGGAATACCTATCAGAAGGGTTACTTCCCTTCTGTATTTCCTTTTGGGAAACAGGATAGATCCAAAAGGGGTACATTAGAAAGAAGCCAGACCGAAATGGTATTCATTCAGCAAAGCTTTTTTCCAGTTTTATCTTTAACTTAATAAAAGCAGATTCTTTGTCCTGAAATGAAATTCATTGTCCTTGTTTACTTAGGCTTATTGTGCCAGTAGTTGTGCTTACTGTGGAAAAGAAGTCTCTGTCTTCTGAGGGGTGGTAAAAATCTCATCTAGATATACCCGTACAACTCTACCTTACAGGCTGAGCAGCCCATTTCACAGTGTGAATACCATTATCCTTAGTAGACATTGAGTAAGAGAAAGATCCTCCTAAAATAATTAACATTTTCCTACAGATTTCTTTTGAATTCCGCTCCCTTCTGCACTCTCAGCTTGCCACATTGTTTTTCGACGAAGTTGTAAAGCAGATGGTAGCTGCCTTTGAAAGAAGAGCATGTAAGCTGTATGGTCCAGAAACAAATATACCTCGGGAATTAATGCTTCATGAAGTTCATCACACGTAAAGGGAAAAAAGAACTGGTCACCTGTTTATAACTTTATTCACTTTTAGGAAGTGCTTTTATCATTTGCTTTCAGAAGTTAGAAAGCATTTGTTAAACCCAGCTTTGATTATAAACCTACACCGTTGAGAATTTGCACTTGGAATATGGAACCACGTGTACACAGAATTCAATCAAGTGTAATTCAAAGTAATGTGTTTATTAGCATATTTACAATAGTAGGATGTCATCACTTTTAACCAGAAATTGAAACTGTAAACTTAAACCTTTTAATTATGACCTTACCTGAAAGTGGTTAGTTAAAATACTCACACGGTATGTATTATGTTAACCATTATCACCTTTAAGTTATTAAATTCATACTATTTATAACTTATTGTCATAGGGCCTGCCTCTTGGCTTAGGATATTCGAGTAATCATCAGATATTTAAAATAGAAACTTAGACTTAAAAATACTGTTAATGAAGGTTCCTTGGCACTTTTCTTATTTTTAAATTATTCTTATGGGTAGTAGGTAATTCAGTGCTATCAATAGTGAGATTAACTCCCAGATTAAACAGTGAATATTTTTTTGGTGAGTGGTCCAGATCTTTAAGCTACTTTTCTTGTGGTTTGCAGCCCTCTCCCAGGTACTTTGACTGCTTTCAGTAATGTTGATTATGTGTCCGGTTTTGTCTACAACAGTGGGCAACACATGAAGATAAGTTGGTTGATATATCTCCAGCACCATGCATCCCTATTTTCTATTTATTGTGTGTATTCACTTTCAATAATGTATTTCAAACATATTTTTGTAAACAAATTAATGTCTAAGGAGTGAAGTAGTAACTTAATAAAGTTAATTTGTTTATTTTTTGTACAGTTATTCTGGTTATTGAAATCCTCCTGTATTATTTCAATATGTATTTCACATAGACCTAGTAAAGTTTAATCGTGGCATTTTATGAAACAAATCTGGGCAAAATTCAGTCTTCCTTTAATCATTGTTGATCTTCTTCCCTCCTTTCACTCCACACCTAACAACCCCCTTGCATTACCTTTCCAATCAGAGTACTTTGTTTCTTCAGATCAACAGGGGACCTCAATAATTCGTTCGCTACCTAAAAGCACGTTTGCATCAGTTTTTTTCAGTAAACCTGTTTTGAGTGCCTGCTGTGTGCCAGGTGCTGGTTATACAGTGGTGAGGTACTCCTACAGTCCACTCACATGGAACTGGTTGTAGCTTCACACAGGTAAAGCAGTATCTTTCCAGAGTATCTGCAGCTTGTATATAATTACCTTTTAAATAAAATGTTTTTAAATGGCATATAGCATCCAGATATTTTTTTGTCCCTGTACATATTACTTTTCTTTTGATGGAAATAAAAATCTGTACTTTACCGCTACCCATATAAATACCATAAAAATAAATAAATACCATGGATAAACTCCCAGGTTCAGAATCTAAGTTAGTGGTTGGGATCTAACTGAGCTGGTATTATGAGAGTATGTGGATGGTATTTTGGTCAGGGAGCCCAGTAACATACAAATAATGCCTTGATCTAGCCATCCACATAAACCATGAGGTTTCCCAAGTATGGTCAGAACCCAGATTGCAGTAAGTGGTAGAGACAGGATACAACATATCCAGGCGTTCTGGCTCCAGTATCTATGCTCTTGTGTTTGCTTTACCTAGTACAACACTCCAGAGGCCATAACATATGCACTTAAGTTTGTCATCAATGCTCTCCGTATAGGAAGACAAAAAAATGCCTTTATTAATTTTTTTTTTTTTTAATGTATGTTTATTTTTGAAAGAGGGCGAGCATGAGCCAAGGAGGGGCAGAGGGGATGACAGAGGATCTGAAGGGGGCTTTGCTTTGACACAGCCTGATGTGGGGCTCAAACTCACTAGCTGTGAGGTCATGACCTGAGCTGAAATTGGCTGTTTGAGCCGCCCAGGCACCCCCTTTTTTTTTTTCCCCTTAAGTTTACTGAATTAGGGAAGAGAGAGTCCCAAGCAGGCTCAGTACTATTAGCGCAGAGCCCAATGCGGGGCTCAAACCCACAAACCATGAGATCATGACCTGAGCCAAAATCAAGAGTTGGGTGCTTAACTAACAGCCACCCAGATGCCCCTATAAACTTTCTTTTTTTCTTTCTTCTTTCTTTTTTTCTTTCTTTCTCTCTTCTTCCTCTCTCTCTTCTTCCTTCCTTTTTTTAACGTTTAGTTTTGAGAGAGAGATTGTGAGCAGGGGAGGGGCAGAGAGGGAGACGGGATCTGAAACTGGCTTTGTGCTGACATCAGAGAGCCTGAGGCGGAGCTCAAACTCATGAACCCTGAGATCATGACCTGAGCCACTCAGCGCCCCCACCCCCAATAAACTTTTGAAGTGACATCTGGTCACTGGATTCATAGGGGAAGACTGATGGGAGAGCACTGCTAGATAAGGTTTTTTATCTGTGGAAAGCAAGTTGGAAGAGAAACATCTCTTCCTTGGTTTTTGCCTGATGGTGAGGACATGAAGTTTGCAGCTACACCTGCTGCCTTTTCAGAGAAGAGGCGGTAATTCCAGAGAAGGCATATTACAACTCTAACATCAAGTGCTAAGTGAACCAACCGTGTAGTTGTCAACTTTGTCCTGGTTCTGTGGGAAAACAAGCCTCTAATGTGTCCAAACCACTTAAAGTTCAGTCGTTCAGTTACTTGCAGCCACTTTTATCCTCCAGTCTGAACTGGTTGCTCTCTAGTCTGTTGTGCAGCTGTAATCCTAGGGCTCCCATGCAGTCAATCTAGGGTTTTCCTTCCCCCTCTTTTTAGGGGCTCCCTATGTCCTGAATCTTGGCCTCATATTTTTAATTTACCTTCCAAATGCTGAGGAAACAAGCCCTTTAGTGGTTTCCTAAGGCAAGTGGGGCTAAATTTTTAGAATCCTTGTGTCTGATTATGTCATTGTTTTATATTCACACTTGAGTACAGAACTCTACATTAGGGATAATATCCTCTCCATCCCGTTTGAAGATATGACTTCATTGTATTCTGGCATCCAGTGCTATTTATTCTTGAGAAGTCTTATGCCACTGTTATTCCCATTTCTTTGTATAGCATCCATTTTTTTGGATTCTGAAAGCTTTTATTTATATTTTTTAATGTTCATTTTTGAGAGAGAGAGAGAGAGAGAGAATGGGGGAGGGACAGAGAGAGGAGACAGAATCCAAAGCAGGTTCCAGGCTCTGAGCTGTCAGCACAGAGCCTGACGCAGGGCTTGAACTCATGAACTGCAAGATCATGACCTGAGCCAAAGTCTGTTGATTGAGATACCCAGGTGCCCTCTGGGAGCTTTTAAAATCTACTCTATCCTGGGTAGTCTGAAACTGCATGCTGTCCTGTTACCTGGCCCTAATTGTGCTGGGCCCCTTGAGAGCCCTTCAGTCAGACTCTATTCCTTCAATTCTGAGGAATTTCTTTGAATCATTTGTTTGATCATTTCCTCCCCATATTCTCTGGTTCTATCATTCAGGTATTCCTAAACAATTAGACATTCTATCTCTTGTATTAAGTCCAGTCAGTTAAACATCTGACTCTTGATTTGGGCTCAGGTCATGATCTCACGGTTTGAGTTTGAGCCCTGAGTCAGGCTCCACACTGAGCATGGAGCCTGCTAGGGATTCTCTCTCCCTCTGCCCTTCTCCCCCACACGTGCACACCCTCTCTCTCAAAAAAACCAAAAAACTTAAAAAAAAATTGTTTGGGGGGCACCTGGGTGACTCAGTTGGTTAAACGTCCAACTCTTGATTTCAGCTGTGGGCATGATCTCATGGTTCGTAAGATCATGTCCCACACGGGGCTCTCTACTGACAGTACGGAACTTGCTTGGGATTCTCTCCCTCTCTCAGATTAAGAAAGTAAACACCTAACAAATAAAAAATATTTTACTTTTAAGTAATCTCCACACCCAACATGGTTAACAACCCCAAGATTTAGAGTCACGTGCTCTACTGACTGAGCCAGCCAGGTGCCTCTTGTATTAAATCTTTGTTTTTCCAATTTTCCATGTTTTTGATATGCCTCTTAGAGTTCCTCAATTCTGTCTCCCAGCCCTCTGTTAATTTTACATTTGCCACAGTTTTAATTTCCAAGAATGTTTTTTAAATTTATTTAAAATTTTTGTTTTTATTTTTGAGAGACAAAGAGCAAGCACGGGAGGGGCAGAGAGAGAGTGAGACAGAATCCCAAGCAGGCTCTGCGCTGCCGGCACAAAGCCTGATGTGGGGCTCGAACTGAAACCAAGAGTCAGACACTTAGCCAACTAAGGCACCCACGTGCCCCTATTTTTAAAAAAGTTTTAAGACAGCAAGAGCGACAGAGAGCACCAGCAGGGGAGAGGGGAAAGAGAGACAGAATCCCAAGGAGACTCCATGCTCAGCATGGAGCCCAACATTGCAGTCAATCTCGCCCATGAGATCATGGCCTGAGCCAAAACCAAGAGTTGGATGCTTGGCTGACTGAGCCACCCAGGCGCCCCTCCATGAATGTTTTCTAATTGTTCATTTTTTTAATGCTTATTTTTGAGAGAGAATGTGCAGGTGGGGGAGGGACAGAAAGCAGGAGGCAGGTTCCAAAATGAGCTCTGAGCTGACATCAGAGAGCCTGATGTGGGGCTTGAACTCATGGACCACAGGATCATGACCTGAGCTGAAGTGAAGATGCTGAACTGAGCCATGGTTTATGGCAACAAGATCTCTTTAACATATTACAATTTTTTAAGTTTCCCTTAGGTCCCTTATGGTTTTTGCTATTCTCCTTCATGCTGAGGCTTGATTGTCTAATGGTTCATGTTTGTCCACTAATATTTGAAATCAAGATACTAAAAAGCTTATTGGCATTAATGTAGGGCACGCTGACTAGTGAGTTTCACTGTCAGGTGACCAGGTGAGGCAGCATTTTCATTGGGGGACTCTCAGATGGCAGAATCTGTAAGTCTTTTCTGTTTTCCTGTATGATTCTATTTCTTGTCCCAGAGTATAGGGGTGGAGAGAGGGAACAGAAATGCCTTCCTGCTTATCTGTAAGGTTAGTAACAGGGAAAAGGTACTTTCCCAATCTATCGATTTCTCTGGCTGCAGCTTTCAGAGGGTTTTACAATTGCCTAATCCTCGTTTAGGAGTTCATTCCAGGCTGCCTCTTTGGTTTAAGAGTTTAAGTTCTTCAAACCTGGTTTAAATCTGGGGTCTGCCACTTAATAGCTGAGACTTTGTATAAGCTACTTAACCTCTCACAGCCTGTTTACATTACATGTAGCGTAGGTTTAATTAAGTAGTCCCCAATCCAAGACTGTTTAGAGTTAATGCAGTACTACATTTAGTCTAAGGTCTACCACATAACACTATTTTCTTCCCCTCCTGTGCTCTCTTTAGACTGGTCATTCTAATAATCTTTTTTTTAATTTAAAATTTTATTATTTTTTTTTGAGAGAGAACAGAGTCTGAGTAGGCAGGGGGGGTGGGCAAAAAGAGAGGGAGACACAGAATCCAAAGCAGGCTCCTGAGCAGTCAGTGCAGAGCCCGATGTGGGGCCTGAACTTGTGAACTGCAAGACCATGACCTGAGCCGAAGTCGGCCACTTTACCAAATGAACCATCCAGGCACCCCTCTAATAATCTTTCAAAGTCCAGGTGTTTCTCATCTCTTACCTTTCCTTCTCATCACCTAGCTTGGCCTTTAAATTATTTTGGGGGGCACCAGGGTGGCTCAGTCGGTTAAGCGTCAGACTTCAGCTCAGGTCGTGATTTCACGTTCATGAGTTCGAGCCCTGGGTCAGGCTCTGCGTTGACAGCACGGAACCTGGAGCCTGCTTTGGATTCTGTGTCTCCCTCTGCCCCTCCCCCACTCACACTCTCTCAAAAATAACATTAAAAACATTTATAAAATTTTTATTATTTTTTTAACGTTTACTTATTCTTGAGAGACAGCACGAGCAAGGGAAGGGCAGAGAAGGAGACTCAGAATCTGAAGCAGGCTCCAGGCTCCATGCTTTCAGCACAGAGCCCCACACGGGGCTCGAACCCACGAACAGGGAGATCATGACCTGAGCCGAAGTTGAACGCTTAACTGAGTTACCCAGGCACCCTGAGCTTGGCCTTTAAGATAATAAATTGTATTAAACCCTTTCTCTAAGGTTTCTCTTTTGAAACTGGTTTGCCTTTTGCTACTTATGTAGCTAAAACTACATTCTAGGCAAGTTGTATTCACTTAAAATGCCCATTATTCAGTCCCCTTTAATCTATGGTCATTCTTTTTCGAAACCAAGGAAAGCACAGGTATTCCTAGGTGCAGATTTCAAGTGACTTTGGCTTTTGGTCTGTGATGGACTTTATTATTCCTGTTTCTGCCCAAGCTTTGTATACAAGGAGAGCACTGCCTCAATGCCTAGCTTCTACCAGTCTCTAAGCAGCAGCCCCAAGACCAAACCGAGTGGCGGGCAAGATCCTTCCCATCTAGAGCAGATTTACATTCTGTAGCCAAGACAGACTAGGTCCTTGGCACAGGTGAAGGCAGGAACTTAGATGTTGTTAGGCAAGATTTTGTTGCCTTCAACTCATAATATAGTAAATCTAGAAAGCAAAGTTACGTCTTGCAAATCATCCTGCCCCCAACATGCCCCACACCCAGGTATTATTTTAAAAATAGGCCACATTTCAGGGTACCTGGGTGGCTCAGTAGGTTGAGTGTCTGACTTTGGCTCAGGTCATGATCTCACAGTTGGATGGTTTGCGACCCACACTGGGTTTTGCACTGACAGTACAGAGCCTGCTTCGGATTCTGCCTCCCTTTCTGCCCCTCTCCCCTGCTCACGTGCTCTGAAAAATAAACATTAAAAAAAAAAAACACACACACATTTCCATACTGTTTCCAGTGCATTGAGCCAAAAATCTGCTTTACGTTCTTAAATAAAAGTGAAGACACTGGGCTGACCCCACCAAGCAAGGATGCCCTTCCTCACTGTCCATTATGCTCGAATGGCATACCTCCCTTTCCACTGAAGCACACCCTTCTACACACCCTGCCCTCCTCACTTGTGGGTACCCAACAGGAATCCATTTATTATGCTGAGGGTTTGAAGCAGTAACTATAACCTCCACAAGAAATGACAAATTGCCCCTTTATGACCAGACCTCAACACATAAAATAGTGTCCACAGCAATCAGTTGTCACCTTTAAACATTTCCATTACCATAGGGTGCCTGAATGGCTCAGTCCATGACCTCACCATTCATGGGTTCGAGCCTGGAGTGGAGCTGTGTGTGGACAGCTCAGAGCCTGGAGCCTACTTCAGATTGTGTCTCCCTCTCTGCCTTTCAGAAAGAAATAAAAAATATTAAAATTTCATTATCTACGTAGTAACATAACTGTAGCAAAGAGAAACGGGAATATGCTACATGCAGAAATGTTTTACACATTTGTACCAAATCCTACCCCTACCCCTCTTTGTCTATTGGCTTTCAATTTCTCTTATCTTCTAGGTCACGGAAAAGCTAACACAATTAAGTTTAAACAAATTTTTATTACACAAAGGTTGTCACATAATTGGATATTTCTCTACTTTGTACACAATTATTCTTACTCTCCACAGAAAGGCTGCTTCTTAACTTTTCATCTGGTGATGGCAAGCACTAAAATCCTGATTTTAACAGAATAATAGTAAAAATGCCTCAGTGATTTAAGTTGAAAGCAGTACATTGGTACATGGCTCTTGCATTCAGTTATCAGGAATGTACAAATGTCTTTTTATTCAAAAATACAAAATAAATTATCTGTAGGCATGGACAATGACAGCAGTAAACCATTATATGTTGTCAACTGAAACCAGTAACTGATGGTTATAGTGATTTTCTTAAACATCAGCCAGCCTTTTCTTCAGTCATTTCCTTCAACTGACTTCTCTGAAGTTATTCTTGAGGAGCACTGCCTTGAGCTTCCTCTCACAGTTCATTAACAATGGTAAAGCGCTATTCTAGGAATTAGAACATGCCACCTCCCATACCACCTCCCATTCCTCCCATTCCGCCCATTCCAGGGTCCTTCTCTTCCTTAGGAATTTCGGTGACTACAACTTCTGCTGTAGTTAACAGAGAGGCCACTCCAGCAGCATCCAATAAAGCAGTTCTTACAACCTAAGGAAAAAGTTTGATAAAATATTACCTTTATCCTTAGTAAAAAATAAAAAAGCATTTTTAGAAAATGGCCAACCATTTACCTTAGTTGGATCAATGATTCCCTTTTCTACCATATTCACAAAATCTCCAAGCATAGCATCATAACCAACTTCTGAGGAACTCTGCATAATTTTCTCAACTATCAATGATCCTTCGACACCTGCATTCTTAGCAATGGTCATTGCAGGAATTTTGAGTGTTCTCTTAATGATTTCTATACCTAAAGAAAACAAATTTTAGCAAATTTGGTTTCATTCTTTCTTTTGTAAAAATTACAACACAATTTGATACAGGGAAAACCCAACTGGGAAATTCCACAGGTCAAATCATTCCCCCCCCCAAGAGATGTGATTTCATCTTTCATCTGTCCTCTGATTATTAGTGTTATTCTTCCTTTGTTATACTGGTAATTGTTTTGTGATTTATTGTTCTATTTGATGGGCAACAATATTATTACAGCAGACTAAAATCACGCTGCAAATAAACTCATTTGTAAGGCAGTTTTACCAATTTTTTGATCTTCATTAGCTGGAGTTATTGAATCCAAGGCTGGAATGCACCGAAGCAGGGCACAACCCCCTCCCAGAACAATGCCTTCTTCAACAGCAGCTCGGGTAGCATTGAGGGCATCTGTAACTCTGTCTTTTTTTTCATTCACTTCAACATCACTTGTGCCACCAACCTAAGAATAAAAGAATTCCAGTTAGTATGGGCTTCTCTGATTCAAGATGCTGGCTGGCAAGAGTCATTAAAAAGCACTGGATTTTTTTATTTACTTTTGAGAGAGAGCGAGCGAGAGAGAGCGAGCGAGAGCGAGAGACACACACACACACACGCAGAGGGCATGTGGGAGAGGCGCAGAGTAAGAGGGAGAGAGAGTCCTAAGCGGGCTCTGCACTGTCAGTACGGAACTGAATGTGGGGCTTGAACTCACAAACCGTGAGATCATGATCTGGGCTGAAACCAAGAGTCAGACGCTTAACTGAGCCACCTAGGTGCTCTGCACTGGGTTTACTTAAAAAACAAACAAATAAAAAACACCAAAAAAAAGACCACGTAAAAAAGGTTGCCTACTTGTTAAAAGTGACTGCATGACTAAATAGCTAATAGGGTGAGTACAGTGTCCTACATCAGTCCAACGTCAGCCTGATCTTTAACAAAACATCTTGGTTTTAAGGAAGGAATATTCCAACAAAGAAATTTTGTATAATATATATCTCCATGATTAAGTTATTTCCCCAAACATTTTAGTTACATGGCCCTAGTGGGGAATACCACAGAAACAAAATCATTCTTGAGCTCAGAACCTAGGAAGCTCATTTACAACAACGAATCTTACCTTCAGCACAGCTACTCCATCTGAGAGTTTTGCCAGACGTTCATTCAGTTTTTCCTTTTCATATTCACTAGTTGTGATATCTAACTGTTCAATGATTTCTTGGATACGTTTTTCAATTTGAGCCTTGTCACCTTTTCCTTTTAAGAGCATGGCATCATCTTTGGTCACAATGACTTCTCCAACTTTTCCTAAGTCATGAGGCTGAACATCTTCAAGATTTAGAGTCAACCCTTCTTCTCCGAACACCTACAAAAACATTTAAAAATGAACCACTTGCAGCTTAGTTTTTCACTGTACCAAGTCTGTCAGTAATACATCACATGGGTGTTTTGATGAGGAAAACATCTTACAATACTGTATTTCTTTGAAACATGAGATTTTAAGATTATGACTAGTCCAGAGAAGACTTGATCGAGTTTTCCCACTGCATTTCCAACTTCTCAGTTAATCAAATTAACATTAGCTTTATTTGAGGAAAGTATAAACTCAAACAACTCCTCAAAGGTCATATTTTTGGTGATATCGGGACTGGACCTTAGGCCTAAACTCTTAAATCCTATGTCGTTTCTACAGTATTTTATTAAAAAAATTTTTTTTTCCTGTTTTTGAGAGAGAGAGCAAGAGAGAGGGAGGGAAGGGGCAGAGAGAGGAGAGGGAGACACAGAATCTGAAGCAGGCTCCAGGCTCTGAGCTGTCAGCACAGAGCCCGACCCAGGGCTTGAACTCACGAGCCGTATCATGACCTGAGCCGAAGTCGGATGCTTAACTGACTGAGCCACCCAGCCAATATTCTTAGAAACAAATTAGTCTTGGGGTGCCTGGGTGGCTCAGTCGGTTGAGCGTCCGACTTCAGCTCAGGTCATGATCTCGCAGCTTGTGAGTTTGAGCCCCGTGTCGGGCTCTGTGCTGACAGCTCAGAGCCTGGAGCCTGTTTCAGATTCTGTGTCTCCCTCTCTCTGTCCCAACCCACTCGCATTCTGTCTCTCTCTCAAAAATAAACATTAAAAAAAAAAAAAAATTAAAAAACAAAAAAACAAATTAGTCAAATAACCCTATTCTTGGGCTAGACTCATGGTAAGTTAGACAAGGGACCTTAGCAGCATTTAATCCAACCTATACCTCCTAAACGTCCAACATAAACACAAAATAATAGTTTAGATAATATCTGACCGTGAAAAATATAAAATTTACCTATAAACTTCAGACCTGGAAGTATAAAACCTTCAGTAAACCAACATCACATTTATTTTACTTACTGCACCACCAGTAGCAATAGCCATATCTTTAAGCTGGTTCTTTCTATTGTCACCAAAACCTGGAGCTTTGACGGCTACAACCTGAAGACCAACTTTCAGCCTGTTAAGAACAGTTAATAAAAATCAGATTTAAATTTAAAAATGCTTATCTAGTTCTTAAGTTCTAAGTACTATGATTACTTAGGAAACATACTTTTTTTATTTTGAGAGAGAGCATGCAAACAGGGGAGGGGCAGAGAGAGAGAGGGAGAGAATCTGAAGCAAGCTCCAGGCTTCCAGCTGTCAGTGCAGAGCCCGATGGAGGGCTCAAACCCACAAACTGTGAGATCATGACCTGAGCTGAAGTCAGACACTCAACAGATGGAGCCACCCAGGCGCCCCTGGAAACCACACTTTTTACAATTTTTGGCTTTCTTACAACTTTTGGTCAAATTAAGACAGGAAAGGGCAACTTTCCATTCATCCGTATTTGCCAATATCCAAGCACCTTCGTAATAAACTACTGACCTTACTTTCCAGTTAAACTAGACCCAGGAACAAAAATATTATCATAAGCAAAACACCTTTAACTATGACATAGTGTTAAATATTTTATAATTTTCAAAAATCAGAGTTAAATTTTAATTTTAAAATATTTAAATATTAAATTTGGGGATCTAATGAGCATTTACTACTGCCCTATGGGTTCCATTTAGTAGTAATCAAGTTACTACTACAGTTACATTTGAGCAAGCAGTGTTCTTAATCTGGTTCCTTCATAAATATAAGTATTACTGATAATAACATTAAGCTCACCTGCAATTTTATCAGATACTGAATGCCTGGAATATATAATCAAAGAAATGTTCACTTGAGACCAGATAGTGAAACAGAACGAATATATGGACACTAAAACAAAACTGGTCTATTAGAGCCAAATAAAAATCAGAGGGGTAAACTCTGATAATATGCCAAGAAAATCAGACACCCAACTTTACAGCTACCAGTAAAATGGCTCAGTGAAACTCTGTAGGTCTATTGTTTTTTTATTTTGGTTTCAAATCCTACAATAAGACTTTTCAGATCCCAAAAAGCAAATCCAAGCTAACAAACATTCCAGGATAAGTAAACTCACTCAGAGCTTTTGGGTCAAGCCATGTAACTCTCCTACATACCTGTTTCATTTGTGCATTTCCATTATAATAGAATTGGAAATATTACTTTTAAGATACCTCAATTCCAGGATTAGGAGCACATTTTAATGATGTCCTAAGGAGTGCCTAGCTGGCTCAGTTGGAAGAGCATGTAACTCTTGGTCTTGGGGTTGTGAGTTTGAACCCTACGTTGGCTGTAGAGATTACTTATTTTTTTTTTAATGCCCTAAGATTCTGTTTATAGCATTAAGCACCTGCCTTAAAGTCAAAAGTAATACATTATAGATTAAAAAAAAATTATCTTAACCTCAACTTATCTTAGATTGAGTGCCAATTTATTTCAGCCTATTAATTTTTTCTTTTAACAGATTATGTAAAATGCTGATAGCTAAATACACTTTGATCTAAGGCTTAGAAAATGATAGTTTACTTCTCATTCAAAATTGTAATTGTAAAAATATTTTTCCAGATAAAAACTTAGTCATTTCTTCTAAGCAACTGTAAACATTCATAATAAAAAATGGACACCATACAAAATTAGGCTATCTTATGAGAAAGTTGCACAAAATACTATGGATTTTCACAAAGAACCCATTCAAAAACAAAGAACCATTATAACTGGACCAAGAGTTCATGAAGCACACCTGTATCACACATAACTCTAAATACAAACACAAATGGTTCAATGTGAGGGTACGTAATAGAGATTTCAAACATCAATACAAAAAATTGCCTTTCATCTGAAAACGTAAACCAAACACCACTGCCTATTACCTATTCAGAACAAGTGTACTCAGAGCTTCTCCATCAACATCTTCAGCAATTATGACCAAGGGCTTACGGTGAGCATTGGCAATTTCAAGAGCAGGTACAATGGACTGGACACTAGAAATTTTCTTTTCACTCAACAGAACATAGGCATCTTGGAATTCACATTTCTGCCCTGCAAAAACAAAGAACATTTTAAATCAATGTTAAAACATTAACAATATTTTGAAATAACTGCAATTTCTTTAAATGAAAAAGCTATAACCCAATTTCAGTACATTTCAAGTGACTACTGAGTTCATGTTTTTCCACTTTCATTTGTCATTTACAGTAACTTTTGGAATACATAAGTTTATTTTCTTAGAAGTATGGCCTAATGCTTATAGTTCGACACATGACAAGCTCTATTTTTTTTTATTTCATTTACTGACTTGCTCTTACCTTTTGATGTATTAATAAAGTATGGAGAAATATAACCTCGATCAAATTTCATGCCTTCAATAATTTCTAATTCATCATTTAGTGTTTTTCCATCCTATAACAAATTAAACAATTAGTTGTATGAATTTCATTAAAGAAACACAAAAATTTTTAATTATGGACCAGATTAGGAGACCCCATTGATCATAAAGGATCCAGGCAGAACTATGCAAATGCCCCAGGGCATCCAACTCCCAATTCTGCAAAAACTTCAAAAATACATATTTGAATTTTTATATTCGATGTGTTATATATATATGTAACACACAGTTTGAATGTTTTATTTGGAAAACTGTTTTGATCACCAGACAACCCATACCAAGCTATCATAAAAAACACACTTGGGGCGCCTGGGTGGCTGTCGGTTAAGTGGCCGACTTCGGCTCAGGTCATGATCTCACGGTCTGTGAGTTCGAGCCCCGCGTCGGGCTCTGTGCTGACAGCTCAGAGCCTGGCGCCTGTTTCAGATTCTGTGTCTCCCTCTCTCTGACCCTCCCCCATTCATGCTCTGTCTCTGTCTCAAAAATAAACACCAAAAAAAAAAAAAAAAAAAAATTAAAAAAAACAAAAAAAAAAATCACACTTGCCTTTACTGTGATGACACCTTTCCTTCCAACCTTTTTCATTGCATCAGAAATGATGTTGCCAATTTCTTTATCTCCATTTGCAGAAATGGTAGCAACCTAAAACAATCAAGTTACTCTTCCAAGTTAAAAAGTTAAGGCCAGTGTTCTCAATCAGCTCCCTTTCCTTTTCCTAGTAACTTCCAAATTGATACTGTGTGTGGGAGATACAGTCTAACAGTTCTAAGGAAGTGTTGGTTCTGTTTTCAATTATCATTTGGCTACATTGTTTTTAAAAGATATGACATAAACATACAACTACTCTTAAAAAAAAAGACTCCCCCCACACCCCGGAAAAAAAGTGGTAATATTCTAACATGACAAAAACTATGTAACTTTTGACAAATTACTAAAGAACAGTTTCCATACAAAAAAAAATGAGTTTTACTCAGAGCCATGTCGAACTAAAGTGACAGCCCACTAAGACTCCAGCTATGGTCACTGCATTATTTTCAAATGTTTTTTGGCAGTAAGAAAAATGCTTTCAATGTTAGTGACTGGTTAGTGTTGTTATTCTAACACTGGTATGTGATAACGGAATAAAATCACATGTTTATTGTAAAATATGACAACTCCTTACCTGAGCAATTTCTTCAGGGGTTGTCACAGGTTTAGACTGCTTCTTAAGTTCAGCAATTACAGCATCAACAGCTAACATCACACCTGATTTAAGAATAAATGCCATTAACAATGCTTATTCTCTCATGGTTCCTTGTCAAGTAAAAATTCCAATTTACATTAAATGCTTTAATGTGTTAATATAGCCTAAACAATGCTTCTGTGCTGGCACTTCTCCTAATCACATGGAGTTGGATGGTGCACACTCAAACAGGAAGTCTGATAAATGAAGAACCAGGTCAAAATTATTCTGAAAACTGTACTAAGGAAAAAAAAACTATGGTGTATAATTTCAAGAATCTCACCATTCAACTCATTCTGTGTAAACTATTCCCAGTCCAATCATGTTGCATGTTTCCAACAGGGTCACCCAACATTTCTCTCAATTGAAAATAAGGGATTATGCCCCTACAGGTTGTTTTTAATTTTGAGAGAGAATCCCAAGTAGGCTCTGCAGTGTCAGCAGAGCCCGACTTGGGGCTTGATCTCACAAACTGTGAGCCAAAACCAAGAGTCAGATGCTTAACCGACTGAGCCACCCAGGACCTCTATACCCCTACAGGTTTTAATATCTGAAATCTCCTCCTTTAATATGTAATTATAAATAAAATATTTAACAGTCAACGGCAGCACAGTATGGATTCATGAGAACCTCATTTTGTTCAACTGGGATGAGTGCTGGCTCTTCCCTTTATTTTGATAAAGGGTAACTTCAAGAAATAAATCCAAAGAAAGGCATGTAGTAACAATCATTTTTTCAGGGAAGTAATTTTAATAAACTCAATTAACATTTGTCCATGATTTATATTCAAACTGCTTTTAATGAAACATTCATTTGTACCTTAAACACTGAAATAGATGGGATGCTAATACATCAGTGTGCTGGGATGCCAATTCTGACAAAATTGTTAATGGCACCCCACTTTACTCTCAAGTCTTCTCTAATTTGGACAGTAACACACCCTATAGATAAGCAGCAATTACATTTTCAAGATACAAAAAATCAAGCTTTAGTACACAGCTAATTAACAGCAGTGACAGGACTTAAGTTTGTATCACCATGAAGCTCATGCTAAGGAGTTCTTTAAATGGTGGCCTAGTTTCCCAAAGCAAGCAATAATGAACAAAATGAAGACCAATAATGTATTATGTGCTGTTAAGAGGCAAAAACAAAACAAAACAAAACAAAACAAATCCTGCTTTTATGTATACACACACTAAATTTGACGTCCTGGATGAATGATATAGTTTGTTTAGCCCTACTCTGTAAAATAGCAAAACTGTTTAATACTCTCTCCCTGCTCTAATCCCCACACGTTTACTATCCTCAAGGTATACAGAACATGCTGTATCTTCCACCAAACTGTTCCTTTGGGTGGCGGGGGGAAGAGGGGGTTTGGGGGGTCTCTAGACACAGGGAAGGGAAGGACAACAAAGAATGTCTTAGTCCTATTTCTCTCAATGCCTAGCATAGTACCCATCACATAAACCAGGCATCCAATTGCTATTTGCTGAAGAAAAACTCCATGTAAGATTGTTTTTAAGAGGAGAAATAAGAATCAACTTTCTTCAAAACACTGTGGTGACAATGAAGACATTCCTACCTCTCCTGATTTCCACTGGATTAGCACCTTTGCTAATCTTCTCGAAGCCTTCCTTGGCAATAGAGCGTGCCAGGACAGTAGCAGTAGTGGTGCCATCTCCAGCCTCTTCGTTTGTGTTATTGGCAACGTCTTGAACAAGTTTAGCGCCAATATTTTTATATTTATCTTTTAAATCAATTGACTTTGCAACAGTCACACCATCTTTTGTTACTTTGGGACTGCCCCAACTCTGTTCAATAATCACTGTTCTTCCCTAGAATTGCAGAGAAAAAAAAAGTGACAGAATCACATACTCTCTAAGTACTATTTAGCATAAAACAGGAACTTTTAATAAAAAAGTAGTTACTTGAAAGCCTCAACACAAACTGTCATTATTTAATCAGATCTGCAGCATGTAATTTCAAAGGCAGGTTCATCAGTGTTCTTAGGTTACAGACAAAATGACCTCTCTGTTGCCAAGTGTATAATTTTGGATGATCTTTTATGGAAGATATAGATCCTAGACTGAAAGATGTTATCTCATAAAAAAACAAAAACACAAGATAAACCAAATCAATTTGGTAGATAATAAAATGTCAGAATACTCTTCATGTAATTTATAGTTTTGTCTGGTGCCTGCTGTCTTTGAAAATAATGTGAAACTTATTTTTAAACTTGCTTTAAAATTTAGTTACTAAAATACTAGCAGCAAGACAAATACAGTTCACTCTTCCAAGGCTGGTTCAATGTTAAATCTCAAACACGGTACAAACAGTACTGGCAGCTTCTAGATTTGAATTAAAGGTGCTACTTGTGAGGCAGGCAAATGCCATATTTTATATAGTACATATGAATACTTTGATATTGGAACCGTTAACCTGAAATCACGCATCACTACACTTGTGCATCATCTTCAAAAGCCTCAAGTTATGTTGTTACTCCTCACCAACCTCTTTAAGTTAAAGAAGATTTAACATTTTAAATGTGCTTTGGAAGACAATGAACAGCAGAAAAGTAAAACTAGTACCTACAAACACATACTTGAGGTATTACTGGAGCTAAGTTACACACTAACGTCAATATTTGATACTAACTACTGGGAAAAAATCCAAAACTTAAGCAGGCAAGCAAGATTAATTCTACTTTCCGTTTAGGAACCCACCTTGAGTTGTGAGTTACCACTGGATTACATCACACATCATATGAAATAAAGTTTCCCGAATTTGAAAAAAAACTTAAGCTTTAAGACCGTTAAATCAAGTTTAAAAAAAAAAGATTAAGCGGTAATTTCGAACTCTTTTATGTAAACTGGGATTTCTCAACAATGGAGACTAAAGTATTTACTGTCTACATGACATCATTAAAATATTATTCCTTAATTCAGAATGCTATAAATTATAACACAATAAAATAAAAATATTGATACCTTTGGCCCCATAGTAACAGCTACAGCATCAGCTAAAAGGTCTACACCTTGAAGCATTAAGGCTCGGGCATCTGCACCAAATTTTACATCTTTGGCATAGGCCCGAGTAAGATGAGGAGCCAGTGCCCTGGACACTGGCCTAATTTGGCGAAGTACTGCGGGTAATCGAAGCATTTCTGTTGGGGGAAAACAATCAGATTATCAGTACATTTATACTAGCACTATCCGTGGTGCATTACAGCACAGCACAAACATGACACCTGTACACCACAAAACAAGAAATGTTAGATATAAGCTGTATTGATCCCTGCCCTACACGCGGCCCACGTTAACATAGGTTCAAACACCAGCTACTAACGCAAGCTTGTAGAGGCCGCTCCCACGCCTAACCTAGAGAACTAGCACAAAGTACACCATGTCAGTGAATCCCCACGGCCACCTACCCCAGCCGCTAAAAACGAGTTAATCTTTCACCGCTAAAACAGCCTCCTGAGCAAATCCACTCCAAAAGTGCTCCTAAAAAAACCAAATCTGCAGGAAGGAGTAAGTTATAAACCAGAATGACCAAGGGAAAAAAAAATATTCCGGACGGTGCAAAAATCCGTTTAGTAATAGGAGTCTTTGTATCTACTCAGGGCTACTGTATCAAACTATCCGCAGGGCCGCGATGCTGGGGGCCAAGGCCCGGCTCTCTACGCCCAACCCCACGTGTCTGTTTTTAGGACGCCCTCAGCAAGGTCAAGGGTGGAGATGCCGTACCCCAGCTGCCCACGGGGCCAAAAGCGGTTCCCACGCGGCTGCGACCACCCTCCCGGGGGCCCTACAGTCGATCAGGACAGGGCTGCAACGAGAGCCCACGTGAATATACGCCCCCGACTGCATACAAACTACCGGGCAAGCCCTCCCCCCTGCGCCCTGCCCGGGCCAGCAATCCACGCCGCACGTGATGGACACCGACATGGACCCGTAAGGCCTGGCCCGGCGGGTCCGGGCCTGCGGCGCCGTAGGGAAGCCCTGGCTCTCTCCTTCCGGCTCAATCAGGCAGGACCGCAGCGGACGGGGAAAGGCCCGGGTCCCAGGCGTTTGGGAGAGGCGGCGCGGGGCGGCCGTATACCTGCTGGGCAGCGGCAGGGCGTGCGGACGATGAGGCAGGCCGTCGGAGGCGAGTGAGGGACAGAGTGCACGGCGCACACGGCAAAGAGCCCGTGTCCCCTCCCTCCGCCGCTTCCCCCCGCCCCGCGGCACCGCGTGCGCGGGCTGCGCCCACCCCTTCCCCTCCACCGGGGCCCCGCAATCGGCAGTCGCCGCGCCCAGCTCCGCCCCTCCCTACCCGCGCAGGGCCAGGCAAGTGAGCTCAGCCCTCCCAGTCCGGCTTAGGCTAGTTCCCGGGCCGTACTCGGTTCGAGAACTTTCCGGGAAGCGCTGCGCTCTCTGTGGGTCAAGGTTCAGAGCGCGTCATTTCCGGGAGAGGGGCGAAGAGCTAGTACTTTCACCCCGGCAGGCGGCCTAGAAAAGCCTAGAAAGAACTCCTCTCTTCTTCCGCCTCCCCGTCTTCGCGTCAGTGGCCGGCGCACAACTCTCGGGACGAATCGCGCGGCGCGCTGGTGCAGCCACCCTCCCTTGCGGGGAGGAGCGGGGGGCGGGAGCAAGCGCGCCTGCGCGTTGGGAGGCCTTTTCCCACGTTCACGTGGCCCGGGGGTCGGACTGCGGGTCTCCTTGCGGCGGCGGCGGCAGCTCAAGAGCAGAGTAGGAACTGCGGTGGCCAGAGTCATGGTGAGTCTCGCGTGGGCTGGAGGACGAAGAGGCCTTCTCTGCCTATAGCGCTCGGGTACCCGGGTGCTTCTTTGCAGGCCTACTGGGAGGGGTAGGGGTCACTCAGTGACCCGCGCCCGCAGTAACCCTGGAGAGGCGAGGCCCACTAACCCCTTTTATTTGCCGAGGGCTCTGCACGCGTGTACCCCGCATGCTTGTGGGCCTGGGGGCGGGAACCCGGACTCACGCGCAGCTGCGGACCCACTTCTGCGAGATCTTTGTGGGTGTGTAGTATCTTGAAAAGCGTGGCTCCAGGCAAAGGGGTTGACTTGAGTTCTGTGAAATTTTCCAGAACAATTGAGGTAGGAAAATATTTGACCTTGGGATAAACTAGGGTTACTCTTAAAGCTGTCTGCTGACCGGAGGAGCAGCAACGACCCCCTAACACACACGGAATGGAAATTAAACTCGGCAGGTAGAGCAAAACATTCAAATGATTTTCTTGAACGAATAATTGGAGTTTTGGCGTTAATTTTGAAAGCCACACGTGCTTTTTGATGTGTAACGCTTAGAACATAATCACATACTGCTTTTGTTTTAAACTTAATACTCCTTTTCTTACAGGCAGGACAAGCGTTTAGGAAGTTTCTTCCTCTCTTTGACCGAGTTTTAGTTGAAAGGAGTGCAGCCGAAACTGTAACCAAAGGAGGCATTATGCTTCCAGAAAAATCGCAAGGAAAAGTTTTGCAAGCAACAGTAGTAGCTGTTGGATCAGGCTCTAAAGGAAAGGTAAATGGGGCTAAAGTGCAACTAGTTTTGTATGGAGGAGAAAAAAGAAATTCTTGGTGGTTATTAAAGGTAGTCTCTTCTGTTAAAAACTGAGAACAAATTGAGGGTTGATGGGGGGTGGGAGGGAGGGCAGGGTGGGTGATGGGTATTGAGGAGGGCACCTTTTGGGATGAGCACTGGGTGTTGTATGGAAACCAATTTGACAGTAAATTTCATATATTAAAAAATAAAAAAAATTAAAAAAAAATTTTAAAAAAAAAGGTAGTCTCTTAAATAGCTTTTTGTTTTCTTCAAGATCGTTCCCTAATTCAGTCATGTCTGATATGCCGCTTTTAACGAAAATGATTATGTAAAATAAAGTTGCTTATTTTGTAGGATGGAAGAGTTCCAGAGTATTAAAATCAGTAGCCATTTGGTAGCTGAGTGTAACCAGTGTTTTCTTTAAATTCTAAATTTTGACTAAAACAAAAAATTCCTCAAGATGATCTGTGGGTTCTTTGACTAGTTGAGGGGAAATTTAAACCCTTGATCTAACCTCTAACGCTGTAATTGCCCTAATCTTTTTAACCATTTCTGGCCTTAGTTGGCATACTTTCGAAAAGAACTGGTTGGATCTAGCCTTAATAGTCATTCTCCAGTAACTGGTTAGACCTCAGACCTGAAAGTCAGCCAGAATACACAATAAATGCCTTTGGGGTCAAATACATTAATTGCATTCATTGTTCCAGTTGCCTCTAAGAAAGCTCTAGGAACAGCTGTCCCAGAGTCAGGAATAGGAAGTCTCTGGGGAGTGGGCACTATGCTGCAGTCTCTTCTTAAATTTTTACTTTAATGAAAAGGATATTGAGTCACAAAAGAAGTATATGTTCCAAATTCTGGAAACTCCTCTTGAATTTTTGTGTTGGAAGAAGTTCCAACATGACATCTGTATATCTGGTCTTAAAAACTGATTTATATAGTCTAGAAGTTAATATTTAATAGTTAAAAAATTAGCTTAAGTTAGCTTTCCAGTATAACTCGTTGAACTTTACACTGAAGGCAGGTTTTGGTTTAAGCTCCAGGTACGCATTATTTCAAAGTGTAATTCTACAGTGATATTTTTGAGTGAACTATGATTATAATGTAAATCATATCACTTGGCCACTAAGTCCTTTTTTAACACTTGATTTGAATGAGCACATTTGATTAATAAAAGTTAGGTGTAAGTTTTTGGTGATCTAGATGTCTACTAATAAATATCCTTATTTTCTTAAGGGTGGAGAGATCCAACCAGTCAGTGTGAAAGTTGGAGATAAAGTTCTTCTCCCAGAATATGGAGGCACCAAAGTAGTTCTAGATGACAAGGTGTGTAAATTTAATATTTCCTATAAGTTAAGTATTTGTTATTAGTTTTCTTAACTAACGGTTTTCTTTATTTGCAGGATTATTTCTTATTTAGAGATGGTGACATTCTCGGAAAGTATGTAGACTGAAATAAATCATTATTGAAATGGCATGAAGTGAAGCTGCCCATTCCAGTGAAGTTGTGAAATCTTTCATCATGTAAATAATTTTCATGTCTCTTTTATAATAAACTAATGGTATCCAAACTAATATCCAGTGTCTCTAAAATTTAGTTATAGTGTATTGATCTAAATATTACGAAATAAAAATGCATAAATGAGTGGTTAATCTTTATTTGGTGATTTAAGATTTTTTAGGGTTCTCCAGTATGTTTTTTTTTCCCAAGTAACTTGCAGAGAATTCTGGGAAATACGCACTCTAGCTTTCACATTGAATTTAGATTACAGAAATTACGCTAATACAGGGGCACCTGCGTGACTCATTTGGTTAAGCATCCAACTTCAGCTCCAGTCGTCTCATGGTTCTTGAGTTCAAGCCCTGCATCTGGCTGTCTGCTGTCAGATCCCGATTGAGATCCCTTGTCCCCTTCTCTCAGCTCCTCCCCCGCTTGCACTCACTCTCTCTCAAAAATAAGAAACAAAAAAAATTATGCTGACACAAAACCATGGATTTACACTTATGTTTTAAAAAATAGCAATATTCAGGGGTGCCTGGGTGGCTAGGTCGGTTAAGCATCTGACTTTGGCTCAGGTCATAATCTCACAGTTGGTGAGTTCTATACAGAAGGCTCAGCCTGGAACCTGCTTCAGATTCTGTCTCCCTCTCTCTGCTCCTCCCCTGCTCGCACTGTCTCTCCCTCTCTTTCAAAAATAAGTGAACATTAAAAATTTTTTAAGGTATCATTCTAATTTCATATATAACAAGCTTTTATTAAAGTATACTTTATCATTTATAGAATCTAGTGTTTAAATGTCTTGTTTCTGAAGTATTTAGAGAAACTTAGTGAACATTTCCAGTTTTTAAAACTTTGTACTATTATTTGCTTTGAAAAAAGTCCATGGCAAGGTTTTATGGCTACCATTGGTGGAGTGCCTTTTATGCATCAGGTGCTGTGTGATAGTGTTTATAGCCAAGGCCTCAGGAGCATTTTTCTGGGTACTGGCTACTGTTGTGGGTACTTGGTGTGTATCAGTTGGTGTAATCTTCCAACAATGCTGTGAGCTAGGTACTGTCCTGCATCTTGAGGAAGGTAAGGCGCACGCACACAGGTTAAGTAATAACCAAGCATGCTCTGTAGGAAGTGGCAAAGCCAGGATTTGGACATAATCAGTCCATCTCCAGATGCTGCTGACCAGAACTTCACCTGTGGCTGTTTTTGTCAGATAACTAAGCACTTGATATACATTATTTAAATTCTGCTTGATAAACCACTGTGGTATCAGGGTTGGGTGGTACTTGAGTGCTAATTACTGGTATTTAGTATATAATTTGTTGAATTTAACAAATAGGAAACAGCTGAACAAATAGCTTGACCCTTTTTTTTTTTTTTTTTAGTAATAGCAGCTAGGGAAGGTTAAGATTGGAACCCAAACAGTCCTACCCCAAACTTGATTACCAACTCCTAAACTTTACCTCTCAGACCAGCTGTTCTTGGTGGTCAAATTTATTTTCTAGATCAGTCTGATTTTTTTTTTTTTTTTTTTTAATTTTGAGAGAGAGACAATGCGAGTGGGTTAGGGGCAGAGAGAGGGAGACACAGAAGTAGAAGCAGGCTCCAGGCTCTGAACTGTCAGCACAGAGCCCGAAGCGGGGCTTGAACTCATGAGCTTTGAGATCATGACCTGAGCCAAAGCCGAACGCTCAACCGACTGAGCCACCCTGGCATCCCAGTGATCATGGTTTAAAGATATGCCCTATATTTGTCTTGTGGAATTGAAAGCTAACTGAAATTGTAAATGGCAGGGAATAATGGTGTCAACTTTTGGTCATGTCCTCATCGGGCAAGTATGTGAATATTTACATTAATGTAAGTGTCATTGGTACACTAAGGCTTAATTTTTGTCATACTAAGATAAAAATTATGATTAAAAGCTCTATTTACAGTATCGGAGCGGGTCATCAGTGTCCTACTGTGCCCTAGGCACAGCTAGATAATGTGCTTTGCTCTTAAAACCTTGTTGAGCACAGATGTCCTGGTTTTACCAATGACAAAACTGACTCAGAGGAGATGAGGAAACTTGTTCAAGGCTACCTGGCTGGTAAATAGTAGAGTTAGGAATCCAGTCCAGAGGCCATGGCTTTACCATTTCCCAATTCTGTTTTTTGAACACCGAAGCAAATGAGTTTTGAGATCCCAAGGCGATAATTTCCAAACCTTGGTTCATTCTTAGAATTACCTGGTGTATTTAAAATTTCAGGGCTTCATAGGGGCTCCTGGGTGGCTCAGTCAGTTGGTGTCTGACTTCGCCTCGGGTCATGATCTCACCGTCCTTGAGTTCAAAAGCCCCACATCGGGCTCTCTGCTGACAGAGCCTGGAGCCTGCTTCGGATTCTGTGTCTCCCTCTCTCTTTGCCCCTTCCCCCACTCGCACTCTCTCAAAAAAATATTTTTTAAAAAAATTTCAGGGCTCCGTTTATAACCTAATTTAGAAGGATGGGGGAATTTTTTTGTATCCTGGAAGTAGTCCCATAATGCTTCTCTAGCAGAATTGCTTTAAAAAAAATAATTTTAGGTTGTGAGATTATATTGGAAATTAATAGGGAAAAGGATTTTGGCATGAGAAATTTGGGGTGAAAATAATGGTGTTGAGGGTGGGGAACTGTTTCACAATAATATGTTGTCATTTACCCTTTGATCAACAAAAATAGTGAAGAAAGAATTAAAGTAGGTAAAATTCCAACGGGAATTTTTGTGATAATGCTATTCTTGAGCATTTGCCAGGCACTGTTCTAGGCATTTAACATAATCTGGTTTAACTGCATGTAATCCTAGCAGCCCTGTGAGGCAGATACTCCTCTCCTCATAGGTGAAAGAATAACTTGCTCAGGTTGACACCATTTTTTAAAAAAAATTTTAATGTTTATTTATTTTAGAGAGAAAGAGACAGTGTGAGCAGGGGAGGGGCAGAGTGAGAGGGAGACACAGAATCTGAAGCAGGCTCCGGGCTCTGAGCTGTCAGCACAGAGCCCAATGCAGGACTTGAACTCATGAACCGTTAGATCATGACCTGAGCTGAAGTCAGCCACTTAACCAGCTGAGCCACCCAGGCGCCCCAGGTGACACCAATTTTAAGTCATAGCTTGGGATTGAACTCAGATTTGTTTGACTTAAAAGCATGGCTTACACTATTCTCCACAAAAAATTTGGGAAATTGATAACAAAATTCCCAGGGAGCTATTGTGTTGTATGAGCATTACCAATAAGATTGTTTTCCCTCCTATTAGGTAGAAAACGTATGTTTTACAAAGATTTTTATTTAAAAAGTTGGGATTATAAGATTTCATTTCTATTTTATTGTTCTATTTATGTAAGAACACAACATGAGATTTACCTTAACAGATTTTTAACTTACAATACAGTATTTTTAATTATAGGCATAGGGTTGTACAGCACATCGCTAGGACTTTTTCATCTTGCTTATCTGGATCATTATGTCTTGATTAGCAGTTCCCCATTTCCCTCCTCTCCCTAGTTCTTGGCAACCACCATTCTACTCTGCTTCTATGAGTGACTATTTTAGATAAGTCATAAATGGAATCATGTAGTATTTGTCGTGTGTTTGAATATTTCACTTATAATGTCCTCAAGGTCATGTCACATTGCAGTATTTCCTTGTTTAAAGCTGAATAGTATCCCATTGTATCTATATGCCATATTTATCCATTCTTCTAGTGGATGAACATTTAGGTTGTTTCCACATCTTAGCTCTTGTGAATCGTGCTGCAATTATGGAAGTGCTACCATCTCTTAGAGATTCTGATTTCAATTCTTTTGGACAAATACACAGAAGTGGGATTGCTAGATAGGACTACAGTATTTGTTTTTAAAGACTTTTTTTTTTTTTTTTTTAAGTAATCTCTATACCCAACACGGGGCTCCAACTCACAACTCCAAGATCAACAGTCACATGTTCCTTGGGGTGCCTGGGTGGCTCAGTCGGTTAAGCATCCAACTTAACCTCAGGTCATAATCTCATGGTTTGTGAGTTCAAGCCCCACATCGTGCTCTGTGCTGACAGCTCAGAGCCTGGAGCCTGTTTCAGATTCTGTGTCTCCCTCTCTCTGCCCCTTCCCCACTTGCTCTCTCTCTCTCTCTCTCAAAAATAAACATTAAAAAAAGGGGAAAAAAGAGTCACATGTTCTACTGACTGAGCCAGCCAGGTGCCCCTCTATTTTTTTTAAAGCTTATTTATTTCTTTTGAAGGGTAGGGGTACCAGCAGGGGAGGGACAGAGGAAGAGGGAGAGAGAATCCCAAGCAAGCTTCATGCTGTCAGCACAGAGGCCAACATGGGGCTCGATCTCACAAACCATGAGACCATGACCTGAGCTAAGATCAAGAGTTGGATGCTTAGCCGACTGACCCACCCAGGACCCACCTCTGCAACTTTTTTTTTTAAGCTTATTCATTTTGAGAGAGAATTCCAAGCATGCTCCGCACTGTCTGTGCAGAGCCCAGTTGAACTCATGAATTGTGAGATCATGACCTAAGCCCAAATCGAGAGTCGGCTTAACAGACTGAGACACCCAGGCATCCCTCTATTGTTAATTTTTTGAGGAACTTCTATACTGTTTTGCATAATGGCTGCACCATTTTGCATTACTACCAACCAACATGGATCATAAGGTTTTATATATTGGAGGTACTAACTTGTTATATTTGTCCTAATTTGATGTGCAGGTTTTTGTAGCTACTCAAATCTCATTCTTGTAGTTTTTTCTTTTGAACATTTAATTAATCCATAATTTATTTACTGTAGGGTCTATGTATCTGACTTTTATTTTGTAAGTAATGTTTAACTTGTCTCAGCTTTATTATTTGTTTTTACCCACCACCACTCCCCACCTTGAAGTTTGAGGTAACATCTTTATTATACATTAAATCTTTAAGTCTATTCCTGGGTTTTATAGGATTGTCCCATTGATTTCCCTATTCTACCACATTGTATTCAATATAAATATAAACAAACTTTTGTATTCAAGTTTGATATTTGATAAGACAAGTCTTCTCTGTACTCTTTCAACAATGCACAAACTGGTTATGAACACTTTTAACCTTCTTGATAAGGACTGCCAGATTGCTCTCCAGAGTGATACCAAATCATGTCTCTTCCAGCAAGTTAATTGCTGTTTTCACTGCACCCACAACAAAATAGAGTTTTGAACTTCTGATTAAAAAAGATTTTTTTTTTTTTAATGTTTATCTTTGAGAGAGAGCAAGCGAGTGGGGGAGGTGCAGAGAGAGAGGGAGACACAGAATTGGAAGCAAGCTCCAGGCTCTGAGCTGTCAGCACAGAGCCCTTTGCGGGGCTCAAACTCATGAACCCTAAGATCATGACCTGAGCTGAAGTCAGTCGCTTAACCAACTGAGCCACCCAGGTGCCCCATTTAAAAAAAAAAAAATTTGTTTTTAATGTTTTGATTTATTTATGTGGAGAGTGTTTACATGGTTTCTTTTGCCATTAAGCAACTTTAAAGAGAAAGCCTAATCAAATCTAAGCTCTGATCCTGTGTTGCTTACATACTAGTTATGTGACATGTGACAAATCACATAGCTCCTCTTAGTTTAAGAATTAATTGTAAAAGGAGGGCACCAGACATCCCTTAACATTTTGAGTCAGGCCTCTTACTTTTTTTTTCTTACATTATTTAAAAGTAGATAACATTCATGTAGTTAAAAATTCAAAAGGATATGCACTGAAAAGATACACAGTGAAAAATATCCTTCCCTTCCCTGTCCCCCAGCCACACAGTTCCATCCTTAGAGGTACCTAGTGTTACGATTTATATTTTGAGGGATATTTTATGTATACACTGTGTGTGTGTGTGTGTGTGTGTGTGTGTGTATGCATGCAAGGACATGCATACATACATGTCATGTATGTGAAATATCTTTTTTTTTTCCAAGAAATAACATTCCATATATACCATTTGGCACCTTTTTTGTATTAACAAATTGGAATTAATCTATAAAGTACATAAGGAGCTTCTTAAAATTCTCATTATAGCCATATAATGTTCTATTATATGGATGAGCCATAATTTAAGCATTCTCCACTGATGAATATTTATTTATTGTTTATTTTTGTGAGAGAAGGGACATAATCCCAAGCTCTGTGCTGTCATCACAGAGCCTGACACAGGGTTCGAACCCATGAATCAAGAGATCATGACCTGAGCTGAAATCAAGAGTCAGGTGCTTAATTGACTGAACCACCCAGGTGCCCCTCCACTGATGGGTATTTAAATTCTAGTCTTATGCTATTAGAAACACTTCTGCACTGAATAAAATTTTTGCATATATTATTTTGCACATGTGAACAAGTATATTTTTAAGACAAATTCCTAGACATGTAATTGCTATGTCAAAGGGTATGTGGATTTTGATCATATATGTGTATACACACGCATGTCTCCAAGTTGCCCTTCATAGAAGTTCTATCAATTAACAGCCTAACAGCAATGTATGAGACTGATTTCTTCCCACTCTCAATAATACAGGATGTTATAAAGGTTTCATTTTGCCATTCTTAAAATTTTACTTTTATCATTATGAATGAGGATGAGCATCTTGTGTTTGACAGCCATCTTTATTTTCTTTACTATTAACTGACAGTGCCTACTGACTGTTAATATCTTCTGCCCATCATTCTAATGGATGACTGGTCTTTTATGGTTTGTGTGACATGTTTATTTATTAGTGAAATTGGTTCTTTATAATTTTGGCTTTGATTTTGTTATTGTTTTTTGAACTTGCAGGAAGTCATTTTGGTATTGCTGAATTCATGGCTTCTGGGTATTATGTCAAACTGAAAAGTCTTCTCCAATACTTACATGTTCTTCCATAGGAGCTTTTATAGTTTTTGTTTTAATTTCAATGTTAGCTTAATTTGGAGATTTTCCTATTATAAAACGTAATTTACAGATTAAGCCTAGTTCTTTAAGACATGTTAAAATTTATCCCAAGTCTTGCAAAATGGTCTTTCCGTATAATTTAGCCTAGAGACTTGATTTGGAAAAAGCATCAATGGGTTACTTATCTGACTTGAGTGTCAGTTCAAAAAGGCCAGTTTGTTCCTTTTAAGTTGTTCATTTTGTTGAACAAGTTCCAGGCACTACTGGAGATACAGGAATGAATACAATTCAGGAGGGAGAAATAAACAACTAAATTAATAGCAGAATTTCATTTTATTTTTTATTTTTTTTCTTAAGTTTATTTATTTTGAGAGACAGAGAACACCTATGCACGTGTGCACAAACAGGGAAGGGGCAGAGAGAGAGAGAGAGGGAGAGAATCCCAAGAAGGCTTCATGCTGTCAGCACAGAGCCGCATGCAGGGCTCAAACCCATGAGATCATGGCCTCAGCTGAAAAAAAAGAGTTGGATGCTTAACCAACTGAGCCACCCAGGCATTCCTATTTATTTATTTTTGAAGTAAACTCGGGGCACCTGGGTGGCTCAGTAGGTTGAGCGTCCAACTTCAGCTTAGTTCATGATCTCATGGTTTGTGGGTTCGGGCCCTGTATTGGAATCTGTCCTGACAACTTGGAGCCTGGAGCCTGCTTCAGGTTCTATGTCTCCCTCTCTCTCTGCCCCTTCCCTGCTCTCTCTCTCTCAAAAGGAAATAAACATTAAGAAATAATAAATAAATAAATAAAGTAAACTCTACCCTTAACGTGGGGCTCAAATTCACAACTCTGAGATCCAGAGTCACATACTCTACCAACTGAGCCAGCCAGGTGCCCCTGCAAATATTAGAGATTAGTATCATTGAGAAAATAAAGATAGGAAGTGCTGCTAAATTCATGAAAGACATTAGGTGACCTATTGAAAAGAGGAAAGGATAATAGTCTGTTGTGACTGGTCTCTTCTGATCATATTTTCTCTTCCTCAAAGTTTAGGAATTACTGTATTAATTACCTATTGCTGCATAACAAATCATCCCAAATTTACTGGCTTAATACAACAATAAACATCTCACATAGTATTCATAGGTCAGAAATTTGGGAGCATCTTATTTGGGTGGTCCTAGTTGGTGGGGGGTATCTCTGTCATCATCCAAAGACTTGTCTGGGCCTCGAGGCTATTCTTCCAAGATGGTTGGTTCACTCTAGCAAGTTGATGCCTGATTTTGGTGGGAACCTCAGTTCTGCACCAGGACCCTTCATAAGGCTACTTAACTGCTTCACACATGGCAGCTTTCTCACACTGGGCAGGTGAGTTAAGAGAGCAAAGCAGAAGCCACAATGTCTTTTATGAACTAACATCAGAAGTCACACATCATTTTCACAGTATCTTATTATACAGGCCAGCCCAATTTAGTATGAAAGAGATCCACACAAAAATGTACATACCAGGGAGGCACCTGGCTGGCTCCATTGGGAGAGCATGTAACTCTTGATCTCAGGGTCATGAGTTAAGAGTTACACATTGGATATAGAGATTACTAAAAAAATAAACAACAAAAAGTGTACAGGGGTGCCCGGGTGGCTCAGTTGGTTAAGTGTCCCACTCCTAATTTCAGCTCAGGTCATGATCTCACAGTTCACAGGTTCGAGCCCCACATTGGGGTCTGGGCTGACATTGCGGAGCCTGCTTGGGATTCTCTCTCTCCCTCTCTCACCCCCTCTCCCACTTGCACTGGCTCTGTCTCTCAAAATAAATAAAGTTTGGGGTGCCTGGGAGGCTCAGTTGGTTAAGCAACAGACTTGATTTTGTTCAGGTCATGATCTCATGGTCGTGGGATCGAGCCCCACATCAGGCTCCACACTGAGAGTGGAGCCAGTTTGCGATTCTCTCCCTCTCTCTGTCCCTCCCCACTTGTGAGCTGTCTCTTTCAAAATAAATCAACAAACTTGAAAAAATAAAAATAAAGTTTACCTATTAAAAGCGTACATAAGGGATTTAATAATCATTGGGGGGCTATCTTGGCAGCTGGCTACCACAATCGCCAATTTGATCAAATATCCTAGAATTCTAGAGAGAAAAGTGAAGTGCCATAGGAGTTTGATATCTTATTCATCTGTAGTCAAAGTGTCTAAGTTTGAACTGTTTTTAATACATTGAAAAATTTATAGAGGTGCCTGGGTGGCTCAGTCGGTTAAGCATCCAACTTCGGCTCAGGTCATGATCTCACAGTTTGTGAGTTCAAGCCCTGCAGTGGGCTCTGTGCCGACAGCTCAGAGCCTGGAGCCTGCTTCCGATTCTGTATATCCCTCTCTCTGCCCTTCCTCTGCTCGCACTCTGTCTCTCTCTTTCCAAAAATAAACATAAAAAAAGAAAGAAAAATGTATAAGACCATATGTAGGCACTAATTTGTTCAACTATGAACATATAACCCCATGTTTCTCTGCTGCTTCATCTTTGCTTGGCCTGGAATGAAATCTGCATGCTTTAATACCCATGCTTTAGGGTACATTTTGACTACTTCATGCATCATTCAGTGTGTCAGCTTTGCTCTTAGGCTGGCTTCCTTCAAGTCAACGTGGTAGGTGCAGTCCTAAACTTGGCAATATTCATGGGAAGAAAAAAGGGACCATCTCAACCATCTCTTTTGGTATCTCCTCAAGAAGAAACCTTTCCCCAAAGTCCTCCATCAGATATCCTTTTATATCTCTTAAGGCTAAAATTGAGTCAGATGCTTACCCTTTAACTAAACATTGGCTTAGGCCAATAGGGACTTACACATCAGCTAGAGGTGGGTTTACCTTTCTCTAGTCATATGGGAAGAGATGGATACTGAGCAAGATCAAACTATGTTTTGCAAAGAACATGTGTGAAGAAGAATGGACAGCAAGCAACAGACTTCAGACATTTTGCTTTGTAGTAATCTACATATCACCTTTCCCCATTCATTTTTAAGCTCTTTGAGGAAAGTAGCTTATACATCTTATTCATGTTTCTCAGCATTTGCTCAAGAGAATTTCATACAGGTTAGATATTTTTGAAATTGCTCATGATACTTTGGATTTCTAAAATATTTTCTTTTAAAACTTTAATAAAAGTCAAGGAATATTTACTATTTTTTTTAAGATTGTATTTTTAAGTCATCTCTACACCCAACGTGGGGTTTGAACTCACAACCTTGAGATCAAGGGTCACATGCTCTACCAACTGAGCCAGCCAGGTGCTCCATGAATATTTACTTTTATACTTGCTTTCATCATCTATGAGGTAGAGAGAAAGAACTGCTGTGTACTATTTTCAGTACAAATAAGGGAATGTCTCTCTTAGGGAAGAAACAGTTTGGGTGCCACTTACCCTAGATTCTTATTTGATAGTTCAAAGTCTTATAGTCAACAGGCAAGAGAATCTCGATTTCCTGAATCCCAGCCCCATCTTTTCCATTTTATCTTAAAAAAGATTGTTCCTGGGGCCCCTGGTTGGTTCAGTTGGTTAAGCATCTGACTTTAGCTCAGGTCATGATCTCCCGGTTCATTAGTTCGAGCCCCAAGTCAGGCTCTGTATAGACTGCTCAGAGCCTGGAGTCTGCTTCAGATTCTGTGTCTCCCTCTCTCTCTGCCCCTCCCCTGCTCACACTGTCTCTCTCTCAAAAATAAATAAATGTTAAAAAAAAATTAAAAAACAAAAGACTATTCCTCCTTTAACTGAAATATTCAAGTAACCCAGTATTACATGTTATTGCTATTACTGATCATGCTCTCTTTTCTTCTTCTTCCCTCCCTTCCCCCACCCACCAAAATAACACTGTTTAGATATGTGGTTTTGTTTGGAGGTCATAATCTGCAGAGTGATGAAGAAATAAATGTGAAGGTTATGAGCTAGAAACATTTCAAACCTAAAGAACAAGGTTCTTCCTGTAAACAAGGCCAGAGTCGACATCATAATGCAACTTTACTGGATTTTTCAGAGATGAATGCCTATTCTGTTCCTGAATTTAATTCTACTTATTCACTTTTTCTCTTGTTTTTTTCAGATGAGCTGAAACAATATAACAAATCTGGACTTAAGAGAACATTACATGAGCCCCTTCAATTGTAGGTAACTGTTATTTACAATTCAGGGACATAACCACACAATCTGTGAAATTTTAACTTTAATCCTTGGAGTAAGTGAGGTAGAGTTGTTTAAAGATTTATAGTCCTACCTAGCACTCTGCTCTCCCCAGATCCACCCCATGTCTTTATTTGGGAGGCAACAATTTGGGTGCCACTTGTCCAAGATTCTCACTGTATTTAGTAAGAGAACTGGTGATTGCACGTCTTTCTCCACTGCTACACTCTAAGCAATTCATGGTTAAAGATTGGGCCTTTTCATACTTGTACCTCAGTGCTGAACACATCGTGGGGCTTAATAAATATTTGTTGAATGAATAAATCTTTTGATATCCTAGGAAGTAGTGATGGAATTACGTTCCTTGTTCTGGAAAAGTTATCAGTCTATGCATCTTTCAAAATGAATGAATCTTAAAGACAAACCAACTTCCTGCTCTCAGGCCCCTTTGAGCCAAGTTCAAGTCACTGCTAATTACTCAGCTTTGCTCCTACTCAACTTAACCAACCTCTCTTACACTCTTCCATTTTTGGAGGCTGTGACATAGTTCTCCTCTCAGCATTCCTGATACACTTTTAAGTGTATTTGATGGGATATCTGATGTTTTATTCTCTTGAAAATCACCCTAGCATATGCAGTTTTCACCCTTTGAGCTGGCTTTCTATCTGGTATCCTA
This sequence comes from Panthera uncia, assembly GCF_023721935.1. NCBI lineage: Eukaryota > Metazoa > Chordata > Mammalia > Carnivora > Felidae > Panthera > Panthera uncia. Next base: position 37,604,405 of record NW_026057584.1, on the reverse strand, counting down.
TGGCCCCCCTCAACCCAGATCAAACATTTAACGTTTCTAAACAGGAAACAAAAGTTTGCCAAAACTGCCATGATTTCATAACGTAAGAGAACACTTAAAACTTGCAACAAAGGAAATTTAGAATCCTGTAAAGATGTACAACTCCCACCATCTGTCAAGGGACATCATTTCCTCCTCCTACTTCTGACTTGCAAAAACTACGAGTTAATTTTGTGTACCAGATGTCCATTTTCAGATAATTAGTGTCTCAGTCTTTTATCTACACAAATTTGTCATTGAAAAGGTCCTTGGCTTTGAAGTCAGAGGATGGCGGAAATACCATTTGACAATCTAAGCCCTAGTCTTATTTCAGATTGGGTCGGTTTCATGCGGGGGTCTGTGGAATTTTCCGACTGCTGGCCTGTTTTTCCACTTTGCTTGTCTATGAGGATTTCGGGACACAATTATGCTTCTCTGGGTATCTGCTAGGACAAAGGTTTACTGAAACGGTCACCATTGTGCAAGCTCTATCCGTTGAGTGTAACTAACCTAAACCCAGGGAGATGCAGCAATGTGTTACGCTCTTGCTCACTCCGAAGCGGGCTTCGGTGGGGGCCTGCGGACTTTCCCAAAGCCAGTCCTCGTCCTCGCTGCCATGTTTGTCCCTTCCTCCACGCCGCGACTTGTGAGTCGTCGGCTGTTCCTTCTCTCGTGTCCCTCCCTCCGCCAGCTGTTCCTTTCCGGTACTCTTTCCCGTCCTCCCGCCCTGCTCCGCGCGGGCCACGGCTGATCCTTCAGTTGCCGCCCCTCCCTGGCGCCCGGACCTAGAGCTCCGCCTCACCCCGTCCCGCCCCCCGACTCCCCCCGCCCGCCCCGGCGCAGGCAGCCTTCCCTTACATCCGGGTACCGACTCCAGCCGCCTAGACTTTGGCACTATGGTCATGGCGGAGGGGACGGCAGTGCTGAGGCGGAACAGGCCGGGCACCAAGGCGCAGGTACCATCTCTGCACCTTTTCTGCGTGGGGACTCTCGGTGGCGAGCCGCGCCGCACCTGGAAGCTGGCCGCCCCCGAAAGAAGATTGGGCCGGGGCGGTAAGCTGGCGGGCAGGGGGCACCCGTGCCCGGCCTGCTCTTCCGGAGCCGCAACCCCTGGGTCTGGCTGAGGCGGCGGCCGCTCGCGAGGCCTGCGGAGCCCTGACTTGAGGGTGGGCCAGAGGGGCTGGGTGCGAGCCTCGGGTGGTGACCGCCGGGACCCCGGTGTGCGAGCCCGTCGGCAGCGACTACTTGTTCTCGTCTCTCCCCTGAATTCTGACTATCGTCCGAGGGGCGCGGCCGGCCAGGTGGAGACCCTGGGGTTTTGGGAGGGTCGGTGCCGCCACGGCGGGAGGGGGTGTAAACAGCCAACCTTGTTCTGGCTTCCGGTTCCTACCTGGCTTGTGACGTGCCTGCCCGGCTTCTGCCTGCCAGCTTGTCTAGCCGGATCCTGGTGGCGATTATCCTCCTGCGGTTTGCCTTTGACCATTTCTCGCTGCAGCTTTTCTCTGGCCCAACAAGTTTCATCATCAGGTTGCTCTTGTTAGATGTCATTCCTTGTTATTACATGTGAGGCATAGTTTGGGAATAAACTGGTAATAGTTTTATCAACTTTTAGTAGGCAGTATCTGGGGTGAGTTTGTGTTCATTTAGGTATTGGTTCTGGGGGATTTTCAAAAGGCGGATGCCTCACATTCTAAGAAAATATTCACATAGACATTTAGATTTGATGTGCTTAATCCACCAGCTGTTGAACAGGTGCTCTAAAATCAGAAGAGATGTGTTAAAATGTAATTTTAAAGAAAAAGTGATATAAGTGGGGAAAACAAACTGGAAAAAAACATGGAGCTCTGACCATATGCCAGAGAAAATATTTTAATATACTGCACAGAATTTTGGAAAAGAAGTCCTTTCAAAGTATCTTTTATATCCAGACACTTCCCAGATCCATGTTTCAGACAGGGAAACTGAAGCCCAGAGAATTGACTGCATTTGCTCAAGGTTACATAGTCTCTGGCTCATTGGTGACCTTGTTTATTCATCAAGTTGCTTTTAGTACTGAATTTTGGAGAGTTTAGTTTAAAAGTCTTACTATAGAGTCACATTTAGCTGTCAGTTACTTTTGGCAGTTTTGTGGACATATCACTGGGAATTTACATATTGTATATGGTTTCTTTAATTATTTTTTTAGTGTTTATTTTTGAGAGAGAGTGAGCGAGCGCATAAAAGAGGGGAGGGGGAGAGGAGCAGAGAGAGGGAGACACAGAATCCAGTGGGCTCCAGGCTGTCAGCTGTCAGCACAGAGCCTGACTTGGGGTTCAAACTCATGAACTGTGAGATCATGACCTGAGCTGAAGCCAGACGCTTAACCGACCGAGCCACCCAGCACCCCAATATTATATATGGTTGCTTTTTACTTTTTCCAGACTTTCTTTATAAATGCTCTTTGTCTCAGAAACTTTTACCTCATATTCTGTAGGAACACTGTTTCTGATTCTTCTCTTAAGTGATCAGCTTTTATATTTTTATATTGAGGTGGACTCGTGTTCTCACATTCTGAGAAGCGCCATCCATTTTTATTTACTCAGTTCTTAATTTTGAAAGGTTAGAAAGAATATATTTTAAGTTAATATTGTAACATCTTTCCTGTTATGAGTAAGTAACATATAAGAATTCTCCTTTGCTTTTTTCCCCACATTGTCATAGATCAAGGTTGTTAAATAAAATATCACAGAAAAGGTAAGGATTAAAAAAAGAAGACTGCTTAAGCAGCATTCTTTCCTATTTCTTATCTGTCACATTGATTTCCTTCAGTGGAATAGATCTATTCTAAATTATTTATTTAGAACTATAATAGAGTAGGTGAGGTGTCTTTCTACTTATTTTTTTCCTAGTTTTTTTTTTTTTTTAATTGGTTAGATTGGGATATAGGCACATAGTTGGTTTTCAGTAAATGTTTATTTCATGAAATGCATGAGAATGTTCATTAAGCCAATTTTTGGTTCCTTTTGTAAGTGTTTAACAGTGTTTGACAGATGATGAGACAAAACATTTGGTTACCAGCTAACACTTTTATATCTTTTCTGTATATTCCTATATGTGTGTTTTAATATTTTTAAAACAAAATATTTTACAAACTACCTTAATTTTTTTAAAGGGAAGAATAGTCAAAGCATATTGATGGAAAACATTTTCAGTATAAATTGCATAGAAAGAATTTAAAAAAACTACATGCTATCTAGGAAAAAAACACCGTGGAACAATTTCTAGAAAGTTATTTTTATTTCTTGATCTACCTATTAAATAACATGAGAGCATATTAAATAACATTAAATAATATGAGAGAAAGAGCAAGTGAACTCAAGCAGAGGAGGGGCAGAGAGAGAGACAGAGGAAGAGAGAGAATCCCAAGCAGGTTCCGAGCTGTGAGCGCAGAGCTCAGCAAAGGGCTCAATTTCAGGAACCATGGGGTCATGACCTGGCCCCAAATCAAGAGTGGAATGCATAATTGACTGAGCTACCCAGGTGTCCCTCCTGACATATTAAAATAAGTTAGTTCATTTTCATTCATATAGGGCAACTATAAAAAAATGTGAAAAGTTTAAGACACTGAAGGTATACCTATCATCTACTCTCATAACTAAGACGTTACTAATACAGATAAATCCCTCTTTATCACACTCTTCTGTCTTCTACTCACTTCTTCCAACCAAATGATAGTGATTATCATTGCTTTGCTGCATACTTTTACTATGTATGCATTGTCTCCAGAAGTATGCTTTGCACTTTCTTAAATTTTTATTCATGTGGTATCGTACACTGAATTTGTCATTTGCTCCAGCTTTTGCTTAAAGTGTTTGGAGACTTACCCATGTTGATTGATACAGGGTTATAGATCACTGGTTCACTACTCCTGTTTCCCTCAGTTTTACCCCAGAGACATTTATCAAGCAACTACTATATGTTGTGCTGCCTGCTAAGGATACATAGGTAGACTTTGCTGAAAAAAATCAGTCAGATGGGAAGATTCTTAAATACTTAGGGGAATGTCTGTGAACTGGACTATTTATAGAGAATTTCAGAACTGGTGTAAGGTGATCCACAAAAGTACCAATTGCCCTTAATGAAGACTGGTTGACTACTTTTTAGCAGAGCTCATATTTTGATTTAGAAATTTAAAACACCGTTTGGAATTGGAATAATAATTTATAATGTCTGTCTAAAATAGTACTTGTGGACAATAACTACTACTAGCACCACCACCACTGCCACCACCATCACAAACTATTCTCTTTAGGTAAAAACTGAATCAGTGCTTGGGGATTTTTTTTCAACTTAACTTTTTGAGAGATATTTAACCACCATAAACAAAAAAGTGATAGATTTATCTCCTCAGGTAATCCATGAAAAGTTTAGGGATTTATGGTTGAAAATTTTAACTTGTAGTTCAGTTAAATAAAATCTTGGTGTTCATTTTAAAGTTCCTTTGACTTACTCACTGATAATCATGTTGTTTATAGTATGAGAGCTTTCTTCTCCAGTATGACTTTATTAAGAATTAAAGTTAATGAAAATAATGTTGCCTCTTTGTAACTTTGTATGTGCTTTAACCATGAATTTTTTTTTTATAGGATTTCTATAATTGGCCTGATGAATCCTTTGATGAAATGGACAGTACACTAGCTGTTCAGCAGGTAATAACAATAGTTTTTTGCAACTCCAGTAACCTGAGCATTTTGCCTCCCTTGGAGTAGTTAAATATTCCTATGTCTTTTAGCATAAGTCAGAATCCATGGAAATAACAGGATGCCTATTTAAAACTTTTATCAGTCTTTCATTTTGTTTTAAGATGGCATAGTAAGCTATACTGAAGCTTAAGTACATTTTAATATCTATTAATATGTGCCAAATTAGGGTACCAAATTTTACTTTAGAGTGAATTTAATTCAAAGTTAATTGAATGCTAAATTAGAATAACATGATTAAGTAGGAAGAAAGAGCATACGTGGTTACTGAAACTTGAGAACATGTATCTAAACTTACATTTTTAAAAATTATTTTGAAGTTTATTTTGAGAGAGAATGTAAGTGCAAGTAGGAGAGGGGCAGAGAGGTGGGGTGGGGGGGAGAGAGAGAGAGAGAGAGAACGAGAACCCCAAGCAGGCTTGATGCTGTCAGTGCAGAGCCCTACTGTGAGATCACGACCTGAGCCAAAATCACAAGTTGGATGCCTAACAGACTGAGCCACCCAGGCGCCCCTAAATTTACATTTAAATTTTAGTTGCCATTAGCTCTTAATGTTTGTGCTCTCTAATACATTTGAGGGCTAAGATGCCTCCTTTTAGGTTATTGCCACTATTAAGTAGTTCACTAAGGCAGTGATTATCAAGGAGATGGACTTCTGTAACTTGTGTGGGTTGAAAAGCCCCTCAGGGGATTCTTAAACGTTCTTATTGAGAATCACCCTACATTGGGTTTTAAAAAAATGTAATAGTTCTTCCAAAATGAGTAAAATCTAGAATCTAGGAAAGAAATACTTGCTAGAGCCAATTATTAAAAGTTGCTTTAAGAGGTTAACAAAAAGATGAGTAAAATTGGACTAGGAATTGGTTAACTAACCAGTTGGACTAGTAAGTTGGATTCGGCATTGGTTAACTAACATTTTTTCTTAAGTTTATTTATTTATTTTGGGAGAGAGCACGTGTGCCAGCAAGGGAGGGGCAGAGAGGGGGGTAGAGAGAGAATCCCAAGCAGGCTCCACACTGTCAGCACAGAGCCTGATGTAAAGCTCAAACTCACAACTCAAAGTGAAATCGTGACCTGAGCCGAAGTCAAGAGTCAAGTATAAGTGAAGAGTCAGATGCTTAACCAACTGAGCCACCCAGGGGCCCTGGTTAACTAACATATTTAAAGGAAAAATATGTAATAAAGAGAGGCTTGGCTTTATCTTGATAGATAATAGAAGTAGAAGTTGTTTGGATTTATTGTGTTATTTGAAGATTCTGGGAAATCAAACAGGAATACAGTTGAATTCTTTGAGCATAAAAACCAATTCATGATATTAACAGAAATACTAAAAACCTTTCGAATGGACTCAGTATAATATTTAGCACAGGAAATGGAAGAGTATTCATGAATGAATGGCTTTATTTGTTCATTGCCTGTAAAGAATGTATTGTTCAATCAGCAGATATTTATTGGGCAATGAGACAGGCCTTGTGGAAGACACAGAAATATAAACCTAGAGTTCTGTGCCTGGAAATTGGGAAAAATTACAGGAAAAGTGTGTGGATATTTCTCCCTTAAAAATTTTTTTTTAAGTTTATTGTTTATTTTTGAGAGACAGAAAGAGTGAGCCAGGGAGGGGTAAGAGAGTGAGAGAGAGAATCCCAAGCAGGCTCTGCACTGTCAGCATGGAACCCAGTGTGGGGCTTGAACTGTGAGATCATGACCTGAGCCATCTCCCTTTAAAAGTAGAGGTTGTGTACTGCTACTTTGTTGAATTCATTAGTTGGAACTTTTTGTGTGTGCGTGTAATCTTTAGGTACATATTGAGAACATGTCATCTGTAAACAATTTGACTTCTTCCTTTCTAATCTGGTTGCCTTTTATTTCTTTTTCTTACCTAATTGCTCTGGCCAAAACTGCTAATACTCCTTTGAATAGAAGTGGCAAAAGTAGGCATCTTGTTCTTGATCTTAAGAGGAAAGCTTTCAGTCTTTCACATTGAGTATGAGGTGCACTGTGGGTTTTTCATACGTGACCTTGATTATGTTGAGTTATTATGTTACTGGTTTCCTTCTGTTTGTAGTTTGTTGACTGTTTTTGACCTAAAAAGGTGTTGAATTTTGTCAAATATACCAATTCAGATGAACATGTGATTTTTCCCCCTTCATTTTGTTAATGAGGCATATATATCAGTTTTTGTATCTTGAACCATCCTTGCATTCTAGAAATAAATCCCCCTTGATAATGATCTATAATTCTCTTAATTTGCTGTTGAATTTGGCCTGCCAGGATTTTTTGTGTCAGTATTCATGAGGGATATTGGTTTCTAGTTTTCCTCACGTGTCTTTGTTTGACTTTGGTGTCAGGCAATGCTGACATCATAGAATGAGTTAGGAAGTATTCCCTCCTCTTTGATTTTTTTAGAAGAGTTTGAAGAGGATTGGTGTTCTTTATTTTTTTTTTTTTTTTGTTATTATTTTTTAATCTATCTTTATTTTTAGAGAGAAGGAGAGAGTGCAAGCAGGGGAGGGGCAGGGAGAGAGGGGGACAGAGGATCCGAAGCAGGCTCTGCTGACAGCAGAGAGCCCGATGTGAGCCTCAAACTCATGAACCATGAGATCATGACCTGAGCAGAAGTTGGATACTTAACTGACTGAGCCATCCAGGCATCCCAGGATTGGTATTCTTGAAATGTTTGGTAAAATTCACCACTGAAGCCATTGGGTCTTTTCTTTGGTTGCACAACATTGTGAATGTAATTAATGCCACTGAACTGTACACTTAAAAATGGTTTAAATGGCTATCCTCATTGAATGGTCTTGGCACACTTGTCAAAAATTATGTGACTATATATGTAAGGATTATTTCTTTGGGCTCATTCAGTTCCATTGGTCTGTATGTCTATCCTTATACCAATACTACATTGTTTTGATTACTATAGCTTTGTAGTAAGTTTTGAAATTGGGGAGTGTTGAGTTCAACATGCTTCCCAACTGAGCCTGCCAGATACCCTGTTTTTTTTATTAATACTGAACCACCTTTCATTCCTTGCAGCTTCCTCTTGATTGATGTTTGTATGGTATATCTTTTTCCATCCTTTTACTTTTAATCTACCTATATTTGAAGTAAGTTTCTTGTAGACGGTGTATAGTTGGGTTATCTTTTCTTGTTTTTTTTTTTTTTTTTGTGTGTGTGTGAGTGTGTGTCTTTTAATGGGTGTATTTAGGCCATTTAATATTAATTTAGTCACTGGTAGATATGTTTACATTTAGGTCTACCATCTAGGTTGTTTCCTCTGGGTTTTTTGTTGTTGTTCGTTTCCTCTTTTCTGCCTTTTTACAGATTGAACATTTTTAGTGTTCTATTTTAATTCTAATTTTGTCTGTCTCTTTATGTAATATATATTTTTAAGTTTATTTATTTTGAGAGAGAGGGAGAGAGAGAATCCCAGGCAGGCTCCATGCTCAGCACAGAGTCTGCGGCAGGTCTTGGTCCCTTGACCACAAGATCACAAGTCAGACACCCAACCAACTGAGCCACCCAGGTGCCTCTGTATAATATATTTGAAATATATATGTAGAAACTATCATCTTATGGATCCCATTATCCCTTTATGCTTTTCCTGTCAATATTACATTTATATACATTGGAAACCCCATTAGTCAATGTTATATTTTTGCTGTCATCTGCCAAAACATATTTCAAAGAACTCAGGAGGAGAATGGCCTATTATAATTATACCCAGATATTTATAATTTCTGTTTTTCTTGATTCTAACTTTTCTTCTGGTGTTATATTTTCCCCCTTCTGTCTAAAGAACTTCCTTTAGCAGTTCTTTTAGAGTGATCTGCTGGCTAGAAATTATCTTTTGTTTTCTTTCATCTGAAAATGTCTTTATCTTCATTCCTGAAGGGTATTTTTGTTAGATATAGAATTCTGGGTTGATAGTTCTTTCTTTCAGCACTTTGAACATGTTGTGTCCGTTCCTTCTGTCTGTGGTTTCTGATGAGAAAGCGGCAGTTTTTAAAATATTTTGTAGGTCATGTGTCTTTTTTCACTGGCTTATCTTTAGTTTTTGGCAGCTTCATTGTGTGTCTAAGCATGGATTTCTTTGAGGTTTTTATTTGTTCACTCTGCTTTTCTCTATTGTGGTAAATATATTTACCATTTTGCCATCTTTAAGTGTACTTTTTTAAAAAATTTATTTATTTTATTTATATTTTTGCCCCCAGCGTAGGGCTCGAATTCATGACCCTGAGATCTACCGATTGAGCCAGCTTAAGTGTATAGCTTACACTATAAAGGGGCCCTTTAAGTGTGTAGCTCTGTGGCATTAAATATATCCACATTATTGTGAATCATTATAGCCTCTATCTGCAGAAATTTTTTATCTTTAACAGCTGAAACTCTGTGTCCATTAAACAATAACAACTTTCCACTACTCCCTTCCCCCAGTTCACTCATCTTCTTGAATTGAGATTTTCACATATTCTTTGTATACCGAGTAATTTTGGATTGTATTCTGGACATTTTGAATATTATGTTGAGACTTTGGTCTTATTTAATCCCACAGAGAATGTTATTTTTGTTTTAGCAGGTATCTGACCTCGTTAGATACAGGTTGCCAGTTCCAGTGTTTGTTCAGATTTCAAATCTTTGTACTCTTCCTTGAATCTGTTCTGTGTGTACCAATCTGTGGTCAGCCTGGGTGGAGGTATATCTGTTAGTTCATTTCTCAAAGTCTGTCATATGCTAATTATGATCAGATCAATGTATGTGGGCATGCACAGACTAGGATTGAGCCCAGGAGTTCATAAACACCTTATGGGGTCACATTTCTGAATTTTGCTCTCTTTAATATCTCTCTGATACATTCTGGTTCCCTGGGGCCCACCTTTTTGATCTTCCAACCAGAAACCACTTACTAGAATTGTGCTGCAGTTGTGGGAAGACAAAGAGAGAAAAAGAAATAGAGTTTGATCCACCACCAAATGGAGAGGACAATTTCTCTTCCTGAGAATTTTGTCTCTTGAATTTTTCTGTTGCCAGCTGCTTTTGCTGCCATTGTGGAATTGTCTTAGGCATAGGCTATGAAAGTGGAGAAAAAGCAGAGGGCAAAAAGCCAGCAGCTTTCTTTCATTGTTTTTGAGCTTTTAGGAGTACCATTTTCCACTCCTTGAGCCAGAACTATGTAGTTTCTCCTGGATCTTTTAGCACCAACAGAGCTCATTTTTTGGGTTGCATCCTATATTGAGTTTAGGCCAGGGGATACCAGAGGGGAAAAGAAGCATCACAACTTCACTGCGAGTTCAGTGATACTTTGAATCTGGTGTTCTTTCCAGCTCTTCTTTTTGATATTTGTTCTTCAGAGATCTCAAATTGCTATACCATGCATTCTGTCCAGATTTTATAATTGTGTACGGTGGGAGAGAAAAGTTGATGTGTGTTTACTCCATCTTACCTAGAACTGGAAGCAATAAAATGCTTTTGAATGGTATTTTACTGTTCCCAAATGATTTCTAAAAACTGCTTTAGGAAAAATCTTCTGTAAAACACCATACTAGATCATTGTAATTCTTAATAATTACAGCCCACAGGAATAAATCACTGGAAGGATATGTTTGTGCCTTTTTCATAACAGAAGGAAGAATTTTATGCCCCCCCCCCCCTTTTTTTTTTTTAAACTTAGTCCAGAAGTATGGTATAGTATATTCCTGTACTGAGGAGACTTGAAAGGCCTGGGAAGTAAGTATATACTGAGAGCATCTGAAATGCTAGTGAGCTCGATCAGGTGACAGTATGAAGTAGAAGTGGTAATACCTTTAGAAGCTACCTGAAAAAATTCTTTTCAAGAAATGGTGGTAAGTTAGGATTTTAAAGTTCTTGGAAGCATAAAGAACACTCTTGTGAGGTTGTTTTCTGGATTTTTCTTTGGTAGAATTTCTTAAAGAGTACAGAGCTAGTTTCTTAAATAATAGTTGTATAATTTACTCAGCTTCAAAACCTCTCTCTTAGCGTTAAAATTCAGCAACAAAAGTTTTGTGTAGTTATGGTACTACTTTTCCATTTAACTGAATTACTAAATAACATAAAGATAATGTTGAAAATGTACTTAAGAATATTACAGCTTTTCATGATAGGGCCAATTCTTGCCTTTTTTCCCCATTTCATATTTGTGTATCTTGTGATGCACTTGAAAAAATTAATCCAAATTTAGATTTATACCACATTATGTGTGACAGGGACAGGATAGAGAAACATTACAGTTGTAAATCTTTAGTTTTCAGAGGTTTTGAGAATGATAAAAATAATTTTTCAGAATGAACAGAAATTGCTAATAGTACTAATAACTCAGAAACAATATAAAAATTTCTGTAAGGTAAACATTATATTTAGGGAGCATTAGAACATTTCTTTTTCTTTTTTTTTTTTTAATTAATTAATTTTTTGGTTTTAAATCTCTTTTTTTTTTAAATTTATTGTCAAATTGGTTTCCATATAATACCTAGTGCTCATCCCAACAAGTGCCCTCCTCCCTGCCCATCACCCACTTTTCCCTCTCCCCCACTCCCCATCTACCCTTGGTTTGTTCTCAGTCCTTATGGTTTGCCTCCCTCCCTCTCTGTAACTTTTTTTTTCCCCCTTCCCCTCCCCCATGGTCTTCTGTTAACGTTTCTCAAGATCCACATATGAGTGAAAACATATGGTATCTGTCTTTCTCTGCCTGGCTTATTTCACTTAGCATAATATCCTCCAGTTCCATCCACGTTGCTGCAAATGGCCAGATTTCATTCTTACTCATTGCCAAGTAGTATTCCATTGTATATAAAAATCACATCTTCTTTATCCATTTATCAGTTGATGGACATTTAGGCTCTTTCCGTAATTTGGCTATTGTTGAAAGTGCTGTTGTAAACATTGGGGTACATGTGCCCCTATACATCAGCATTCCTGTATCCCTTGGGTAAATTCCTAGCAGTGCTATTGCTGGGTCATAGGGGAGATCTATTTTTAATTTTTTGAGGAAGCTCCACACTGTTTTCAAGAGCAGCTATACCAGTTTGCATTCCCACCAGCAGTGTAAGAGGGTTCCCGTTTCTTCACATCCTCGCCAACATCTATGGTCTCCTGATTTGTTCATTTTAGCCACTCTGACTGGTGTGAGGTGATATCTCATTGTAGTTTTGATTTGTATTTCCCTGATGATGAGTGACATTGAGCATTTTTTCATGTGTCAGTTGGCCATCTGGATGTCTTCTTTGGAAAAGTGTCTATTCATGTCTTCTGCCCATTTCTTCACTGGATTATTTGTTTTTCGGGTGTGGAGTTTGGTGAGTTCTTTATAGATTTTGGATACTAACCCTTTATCTGATATGTCATTTGCAAATATCTTTTCCCATTCTGACAGTTGCGTTTTAGTTTTGTTGATTGTTTTCCTTTGCAGTGCAGAAGCTTTTGATCTTGATGAGGTCCCAATAGTTCATTTTTGCTTTTAATTCCCTTGCCTTTGGAGGTGTGTCAAATAAGAAATTGCTGTGGCTGAGGTCAAAGAGGTTTTTTCCTGCTTTCTCCTCTAGGGTTTTGATAGTTTCCTGTCTCACATTCAGGTCCTTTATCCATTTTGAGTTTATTTTTGTGAATGGTGTAAGAAAGTGGTCTAATTTCATCCCTCTGCATGTTGCTGTCCAGTTCTCCCAGCACCATTTGTTAAAGAGACTGTCTTTTTTTCCACTGGATATTCTTTCCTGCTTTGTCAAAGATTAGTTGGCCATACTTTTGTGGGTCCAATTCTGGGGTCTATATTCCATTGGTTTATGTGTCTGTTTTTGTGCCAATACCATACTGTCTTGATGATTGCAGCTTTGTAGTAGAGACTAAAATCTGGGATTGTGATGCCTCACATTTTGGTTTTCTTCTTCAATATTACTTTGGCTATGCGGGGTCTTTTGTGGTTCCATACATATTTTAGGATTGTTTGTTCTAGCTATGAGAAGAATGCTGGTGCAATTTTGATTGGGATTGCATTGAATATGTAGATTTCTTTGGGTAGTATTGACTTAACAATATTTATTCTTCCAATCCATGAGCATGGAATGTTTTTCCATTTCTTTGTACCTTCTTCAATTTCCTTCATAAACTTTCTGTAGTTTCCAGCATAGAGATCTTTTACATCTTTGGTTAGGTTTATTCTTAGGTATTTTCTTTCTTTTTTTTTTTTTTTTTTTTTTTTTTTTTTTTAATATTTCTATTGAGAGAGAGAGAGCATGAGCAAGTGCAGGTGAGGAAGGGGCAGAGAGAGGGAGAGAGAGAGAATCCCAAGCAGGCTCTGCATTGTCAGCATAGAGCATAATGCAGGGCTTAGTCCCCTGAACCGTGAGATCATGACCTGAGCCAAAATCAAGAGTCAGACACTTAACGGACTGAGCCACCCATCCGCTACTAGGACATTTACTTTTCTTAGCTCATTTAAAAAAATTTTTTTTAATGTTTATTTATTTTAGAAGGAGAGAGAGACAGAGTGTGATTGGGGGAGAGGCAGAGAGAGAGGGAGACACAGAATGTGAAGCGTGATTGGGGGAGAGGCAGAGAGAGAGGGAGACACAGAATGTGAAGCAGGCTCCAGGCTCTGAGCTGTCAGCACAGAGCCCGACCTGGGGCTCAAACTCACAAACCGTGAGATCATGACCTGAGCCAAAGTCAGATGCTTAACCGACTGAGCCACCCAGGTGCCCCTTTCTTAGCTCATTTTAGATGATAGCTGTCTCTCTTTCCATAGAAGTATGGAGGACTCACATTTTTGCTTTCTTTCAGAGTTAAGGATTTCTTCTGTTCTCTCTCTTTTTTATTAAGTTTTATTTATTTTTGAGAGAAATGGAGAGCGTGTACACAGACATGGAAGGGGGAGGGGCAGAGAGCGAGAGGGGGAAGAGAGACTCACAAGCAGGATCCGTGTCAGCACAGAGCCCATATGGGGCCTGAACCCACAAACCGCGAGATCATGATCTGAGCCAAAATCAAGAGCTGGACACTCAACCGACTGAACCACCCAGGTGCCCCTGTTCTCTTTCTCTCTCTCTCTTTTTTTTTTTTAATTTTTAAATGTTTCTTTATATTAGAGAGAAACACTGGTGAGTAGGGGAGGGGCAGAGAGAGACAGAGACAGAATCTGAAGCAGGCTCCAGGCTCTGAGCTGTCAGCACAGCCTGTCGCAGGGTTTGAACTCACAAGCTGTGAGATCATGACCTGAGCAAAGTCGGACACTTAGCTGACTGAGCCACCCAGTCACCCCCCTAGGCGCCCCTGTTTTCTTAATTGTTTTACATGTATTATCATTAATAAAATCTAGATTCCCTGAAGATTGACAACTTGTACCTCTACTTATAAAAAATTGAATAATTTTGAGTAAATTCAGTTACTAAACATGTGGTTAAAGACTTAGTATTCATTATGAGCCAGCTGTATTGCATAGAATATATTTTTGTGTGCCTAACTACCAAACTCTTTTGGGGATCACCAGAGAATACTAAAGAATCAGTCTCCACCCCATTTTTGGTAAATTTTTTCATCCCTAATCCCCCATGGTTTTAACATTTCAGGTAAGTAGTATCTTTATCCTTGACTTCAAGTAATGTAGTTTAGGAAAAGACAGTGAAAATTTGTTAAAAACCTCCTATGTGCCAGGTTCTAATACTAAAATTTAAAACAAAACTGAGTCTCTGTTTTTTGAGGGAGATATTAAAAAATAAATAAATGCTATTTATTGAATAAAAGCAAAGACGAGTGTGTTGGGGGGAAAGGGAATTTGGAAAGAATTGTATGGAATTTGAGGTGGCCGGTGGAAAAGGTAAAGAATTTGGTTCTGTCTATTTGCGAGAATCAATTTCATGCAGAACTTTGGAACTTGAGATGGGGTCAGAAAACCAGGGAGAGTAGTTTAAACAGGCATTAGAGAATCATTAAAATCTTTTAAGCAAGCTTTTGACAGAGTAATTTTCAAAGAAAGGTTGCCTGAAAATAGGCAAAATACATTGGCATAACAAGGCCTCGTAGTTATTTCTGTAATTAGGTATCTTAGTCTTATTTAGCCTGTTCAAATTTTAGATTATTTAAATCATAGATTGCATGAAACATTAAAAAGATCTGAAATTTTTATTTAATTTTAAAAATGAATGTCCATGCCTTTTTTTTAACTTAGCTTTTCTGCTAGTCATTTTTTGTTTTTTAAACACTTTATTGGATACCACATACCCTAAAATCACCCATTTAAAATATACATTCATGGTTTTTAGTATATTCACGGGGTTCTACACTATCACCACAGTTTAATTTTAGAACATCTTCACTCCCCACCAAAAGAAACCTCATTCACATTAGCAGTTATCTCCATTCTCCTCTGTCTCCCCTTCTTTCTCCAGTCCTGAACAACTATTTTTTGTCTCCATAGATGTGCTATTCTGGATAATGCATATTAATAGAATCATGCATTATGTACCACAGTTATATGGTTTACATTTTATGTCCTTATGAAAATCATAGTTTCACTTTTGATCCCACATCCAATCCTGGTAAGTACCATATCTGCATTTATGTGATATATCTTACCCCAAAGGAGTTGAGTTGGAGAAGGTAAGGGTTACCTCCTATCTTCTGAATTACTTGATTTCCTGTTATGTGTATAACCTAAAAAAGTTGAAACAGGAGCAATCATGGACTCAAAAATTAAATATATTTTAAGATTTACCATGTACTATAGTATGTTAATTAATTATGAGAACTTTTTTTATTATAGTATATTCAGCAGAACATAAGAGCAGATTGTTCCAATATTGACAAAATTCTTGAACCACCTGAAGGCCAAGATGAAGGTGTATGGAAATATGAACATTTAAGGTAAGTCTTTATAATATATCAAAATAGTAGTAGTATTTCTATTAGTAAAAATAACCTTTAATGCTGATGATTATGAATCATAAATAAAAATCATTATGTAATTGCAGACTAAAAAGCTGAATTCTAAAGCTTTTGTGTTTTTGGTATTATAAAATTTTTAACTTTGTTATTCACTGATTTTTTTTTTTCTAATTTATGGATTTGGGCATTATCTTTTTACACAATTTTTCTTTTTTTTTTTTGGCAAAACTATTTAAAAAAATTTTTTTTAACATTTATTTATTTTTCAGAGACAGAGTGCAAGTAGGAGGTGGGGAAAAGAGAAAGGGAGACAGAATCCGAAGCAGGCTCTGGGCTCTGAGCTGTCAGCAGAGTCTGACGTGAGGCTCGAACTCACGAGCTGTGAGATCATGACCTGAGCCGAAGTCAGATGCTTAACTGACTGAGCCACCCAGGCGCCCATGAAAAACTATTTTTGAGAGAGAGAGAGAGATTGTGGGGGGGGCGGAGAGAGAGAATCCCCAGTAGGCTCCACACTGTCAGCATGGAACCTGATGTGGGGCTCGAACTCCCGAACCATGCCCCCGGCCTTTTTAAGTAATCTCTATACCCAGTGTGGGGCTTAAATCCATGAACCCAAGATCAAGTTGGTAGCATTCTTACCACCTGAGCCATCCAGATGCCCCTACATAGTTTTTCTTAAACACAAATTATTCCTTAACCACAAATACATTGTTTCTATTTTTCCACTCATGATAAACTTTATTTCTCTATAAAGTTTATTTCACTATAAAGTAACACAAGATTCCAGTCTAAGCTTGGTGTCTGATGAGTTGCCTATTAACTACTGTGAACTGTGGTAAATAAAAATTAATTGTAATTCTGAAGGAGTTTGGGAACTTTTGATGATGCCCTTTGAATGAGAAAATTGAAGACTAGTGAATGACTAGTTAACAAGAATTAACTTTAAAAGCAGCTTAGGGGCGCCTGGGTGGCGCAGTCGGTTGGGCGTCCGACTTCAGCCAGGTCACGATCTCGCGGTCTGTGAGTTCGAGCCCCGCGTCAGGCTCTGGGCTGATGGCTCGGAGCCTGGAGCCTGTTTCCGATTCTGTGTCTCCCTCTCTCTCTGCCCCTCCCCCGTTCATGCTCTGTCTCTCTCTGTCCCAAAAATAAATAAAAAACGTTGAAAAAAAAAAAATTTTAAAAGCAGCTTAATCCTAGGGGTGCCTGGGTGGCTTAGTTGGTTAAGCATTCAACTCTTGATTTTGGCTCAGGTCATGATCTTGCAGTTTGTGAGAACGAGCCCTGAATCAAGCACCATGCTGACACTTGCTGTCAAAATAAATAAAAATTAAAAAATAAATAAAGGCAGCTTAATCCTGAAGTTACTAAGTTATTTCTTGAAGTTGCAAGCTTCTCTGTAAACGGGAGCTGAGATGAGTTGGTAGGTTAAATATAAAGAATGTAGCTAGAGATAGATGTTCATTAGGGTTTGTAACTTTTTATTTATTTTTATTTTTTTTTTTAAATTTTTTTAACGTTTATTTATTTTTGAGACAGAGAGAGACAGAACGTGAACGGGGGAGGGTCAGAGAGAGAGAGGGAGACACAGAATCTGAAACAGGCTCCAGGCTCTGAGCCATCAGCACAGAGCCTGACGCGGGGCTTGAACTTACGAACTGCGAGATCATGACCTGAGCCGAAGTCGGACGCTTAACCGACTGAGCCACCCAGGCGCCCCAGGGTTTGTAACTTTTTAAGTTAATTTTTAAATAATAAGTGAAATTGAAATAGGACTTTCCCTGCATAAATTAGACCACTTTTTTGTGATGAGTCCCACAAATTGTAGACTGGGCACTGTTTTTCAGTTTGGTTTGGTTTGATCTGGTGTGTTTTTGTTTTTGTTTTTTTTTTTGCTACAGACTTGTTATATAGACATTGCTAAGACTTAATATCTTGTCATAACAGTCCAGCAATTTCAGGATGCTAAGACTTCTTTGTACTCTGCTGATTTCTTAGACAAATCACTTGACTATTTGATCTAGTGTTTTTAGAGATTTTATTTTTAAGTAATTTCTGCACCCAACGTGGGGCTCGAACGCACAACCTTGAGATCAAGAGTCACATGCTCCAACAACTGAGCCAGCTGGGTTCCCCTGACATAGTTTTTTAAAAATACATCTCAGTGCATGATAATTGAAGGTATGAATATGTAGATATTTTCCCATTCTTATAAATCAAAATAGCACTTTAGATTCTCTGCTTTTTTTAATTTTATTTTTTATTAAAAGATTTTTTTTATTGTTTATTTATTTATGAGAGAGAGAGAGAGAGAGACAGTGTAAGCAGGGGAGGGGCAGAGAGAGGGAGTAACAGAATCTGAAGCAGGCTCCTGGCTCTGAACTGTCAGCACAGAGCCTGATGCAGGGCCTGAACTCATGAACCATGAGATCATGACCTGAGCCGAAGTCGGACATTTAACCAGCTGAGCCACCCAGGCACCCCTCTGTCTTATTTTAATCAGCTTTGAAAATAACTACTTACTTACCTGTTAGGATTAATGATGAAAATAAGTGGGGATTTTTTTTCACTACAAGCATAATCCTAACAAGTGAGGGCTGATTTTAGCATATAAGATTTTAATTTCAGATCTAGGAAAACCTTTTCCTCCATATTTAATTAGACTATAAAATATGCAGTATACAAAACTTATAAAATCTTTCTCATGCATATTCCATTTGTCCTGGTGCTGTTATTTTTAGGTTTTTTTTTTTTTTCCCTGAATATTAGCCACTTTATTTTGGTTTCGTATTTATGTATTAAATATCACATATATATTCTTTTGTGTCTTCATCATAGTGTATATATCTTTATAGTTGACCAAGAAGAATTTCAAAAGTAGCTTTTTGAGTTTTTGCATGTACTTGATGTAATTGATTTGAGGCTTAATACTTGCTCTTATTGGTTAATATTGTTGATTATATTATGATGTTAATGGGACTTCATTCAAATCTCCCACTAGCCCATATGGAATCTTTGTAATTGGAAGAGATGCTCCTTCTTCTGAGTGGATGCAATCCTATGTATGATTTAAGAGATTAGAGCATAGGCTGGATTTCAGCTCTGGCTTGTCTCTTCAGCTGCACAACATATGTTAGCCCTATATTGAATTAACTGGAAGCTGTTAGATTTGCACTGTGTGCCACAGATTGTACCCATAAACACTGCCAAATCAGTTAGCTTAGTTTTGCTGTTGGCCATACGTGAGTTAAAGTAGATGAGAAACTTATTTTTCACCACCTGTCTTTATTACCACTTAGTGGAAAACAACTTGAAAACTTGCATGCAGCCTATAGATACAGGGCAGTAGAGGGTGATGTGGTGATTCAGAAATAGTGTTATTTTTGTGATCTAAGAACTGCATAATTGTTAGGGATCTGGAAAGGAAATACATT
Source organism: Panthera uncia (assembly GCF_023721935.1). Classification (NCBI taxonomy): domain Eukaryota; kingdom Metazoa; phylum Chordata; class Mammalia; order Carnivora; family Felidae; genus Panthera; species Panthera uncia. The sequence continues at coordinate 37,585,321 of NW_026057584.1, read as the reverse complement.
TACAGAGAACTGAAAATTTGACTCCTTATTTGCTTTCTTCTATAGCTTTTCTTTCATATATGTGTGGGGTTTTTTGTTTTTTCCCTTTTGCGACTCTCCTTTATCTTCTAACTAAGTAGGTTTTAGTTTTGCATTTGTAGGGAACCACACTGTTCTCATTTGTTGGGGAAACATAATAGTGATTAATTAGGTAAGATTTTTAGAGGGGATGTGTTCAGTATTTTGACAGCTATTAAAGTAAGTTATCTTAGTGACATAGAGGATTGATGGTCTTTTCATATAAAATAACAAGTTTGTCTAAAAATGATCTCAATCTTACACAATTTCCTCTATTCTTCACTTATTAAAAAACATTTTGAACACTTACTTTGTTCCAAGAATTGTTCTAGGCTTTATAATTCTGTTTGGCAGTTTTAGAAGAGTATCATGAAAAAATGCTACAATCTACTAAGTGACCAAAAAGCAAGATAAAAAATTGTGTGTGATTTGGTCCCAATATAGTTTAATCTTTGCATAGAAAATCAAATTTGTATGTAAGTAATAATTAACTTTTGGGAGAGGTGGTAGAATTATGAAGGACCTTCTTATTGTACATTATATATTTGATCATATTTAAAGTTTTCATAAGGAACATGTTGTTTGTAATCAGAACAAAGTTTGTAGAATATTCAGGTATTTAAAACATCTAGTTTTATGTTTGTATTCAGATAAATACACACATGATGTTTTACATAACTAGAATCTTACTGTAAATATAAATATATATCCTTTGTTTATGTATATACCAACATTTTGCTACTCTGCAATTGCTGATTATTTGGAATGTTTCAAAAAAATTTTATATTTTCTGTCAATGTCTTTATACATTTATCTGTATGCAATTCTGATTATTTTATTAGAATAGATTTCTAGGAGAATGACTTTGTAAATAAAAGTATATACTTCCTAAGCATTTTGGTAACTATTTCCAAATTCAGAAAAATTCAACCAATTTCCAGTGTATAATTATGATCAACTCACTGGAGGCTGATATTGAACATTATTAGGGTTGTTAGTTTTGGGTTTTGCATACTAATCTGTATGCCTTTGTACAAAATATGCCATGTAAATTCAGATGGTGTTGACAGTGGTGACGACAAAGGGAGGATGGTACTGATGGGATTCTGTTTTTACAGTTAGTATTCTGAAAATAATGTGGAGGATGGATAAGACTTTTCATTTATATATTTGCATTTTTAGGCAATTCTGTCTTGAGCTAAATGGACTTGCTGTCAAACTTCAGGTAATATTTTCTTTAAGTTAAAGCTATTATTGAAAGTACTGATTTTTTCTGTTTTTGTAACATTAGGTGCTCCCAAAGACTTACCCAACATTTCTAATTATTCTGTACTTTTACATGGGAGTGTAGTAACCCAAATGATAGACTTTTTCATTGTTTTACATGTTAAGAAGTGTAACTATTTCTAACAGAGTGAGTGCCATCCAGATACATGTACTCAGATGACTGCAACTGAACAATGGATTTTTCTTTGTGCAGCTCATAAGACTCCAAAAGAGGTGAGACATTATGAAATAGAATGCCTAATAAAATCATCATAACCTAAATCTCTCCATGAGAGTGGTCAATAAATTTTTAGTGTTTTAGTTCACTGTTTATTTTGCTGTTTGGTTTAGAGTTCTTTGAGTTTATTGCCCCAGTGCTATTTTAGGATTTATGATTATCATTTTTCATAATTGGATAATATCATGGGCTAGAACTCACTTTATGATTCATTGCCTATTACAGAATAACATCTACCATATGATGCTGATAGCTACTGTATAATGGATGAGATATACATGTTTAGTTTTTTGGTTCAGTTATAATTTTTTTAATGTTTATTTATTTTGAGAGAGAGAGCGTGCACAGCAGGGAGGAGCAGAGAGAGAGAATCCCAAGCAGGTTCCATGCTGTCAGCACAGAGCCCAACGTAGGGCTCGGTCGCATGAACCATGAGATCATGATCTGAGCTGAAATTAAGAGTCTGGTGCTCAACTGACTGAGCCACCCAGGTGCCTCGTAATTTCTTTTGATAGGAATAACTGTTGGTGATTACAAGTTGATGAGTTATCTATTAAAGAAATGTTGTTTTTGGGCTTTTTAACTTTATAGGTCAGTATTTTTTACCTACTTTTTTTAATATTTCTTTTTTTTTTTTTAAGTTTATTTATTTTGAGAGAAAGTGTGTATGAAAGTGGGGGAGGGGCAGAGAGAGAGGGAGAAAGAAAATCCCAAGCAGATTCCACACTGTCAGTACAGAGCTTGTCGTGGGGCTAGATCTCTCAAATCATAAGATCATGACCTGAGCCAAAACCAAGAGCCAGACACTTAACCGATAGAGCCACTCAGGCACCCCTTATATTTCTTACTATTTGTTTGAAACACACCATAATGATTTTCCTCTTCATAATTGGCCCTACATTGAAAAAGTTATTCATGTTGTTTTCTCCTCATTTAGTTTTTGTCATGGTGAGAGTATAGGAAGTAGCAATTGTTTATAGAACATTTTTAGTTATAAGTAATTCCTTTATATTATATAATATCCAGTACATATTCAGTTTTCTTTAGTTATTTCAAAAGTTGTAGCTAGTTTGTTTAAACTATGCATTGCATTTTCCTTGCTCTGCATTCCTTTTAATCCATAGTACTTTTTTTTTTTTTTTGGATACTTAAACTCATTGAAAATAATTGGGGTTAGGCCAATTCTGCAGAATTATAGACTGTCAAATGATCATTTTATTGATAGACCTCTAAGGCTTAAAGACAAGTGACTTTCTGTTTGCAAAATTCACATCTGATGTTCTTTTATTTGAAAAGGCAAGTTCTGTGCTCGCTTCGGCAGCACATATACTAAAATTGGAAGAACGATACATACAGACTAGATTAGCATGGCCCCTGAGCAAGGATGACATGCAAATTCGTAAGCGTTCCATATTTTTAGAGCCTAAATGTCCATCAGCTGATGAATGGATAAAGAAATTGTGGTTTATATATACAATGGAATACTACTTGGCAATGAGAAAGGATGAAATATGGCCCTTTGTAGCAATGTGGATGGAACTGGAGAGTGTTATGCTAAGTGAAATAAGTCATAAAGAGAAAGACAGATACCATATGTTTTCACTCTTATGTAGATGGATCCTGAGAAACTTAACAGAAGACCATGGGGGAGAGGAAGGAGGAAAAAAAAAGTTAGAGGGAGGGAGCCAAACCATAAGAGACTGTTAAAAACTGAGAATAAACTGAGGTTTGTTGGGGGTGGGAGGGAGGGGAAAGTGGGTGATGGGCACTGAGGAGGACATCTGTTGGGATGAGCACTGGGTATTGTATGGAAACCAATTTGACAATAAATTTCATATTAAAAAAAAAAAATGAAAAGGCAAGTTCTCCAAAATAAGAAGTATCTGGCATTTGTCTAAGCAAATAGACAAGTTGACTTACTGGATGACTTATTTGGATGACTAATTTCATTCAGGGTGTTACTCTTTTTGTGTTAGTTAATTGAAGCAATATTAAGATTATCATTTTATATATGGGAAAATCCACATAGCAGTTTTATTGATAATTTATTGAAGTTGGCTACATAGTATAGTGAATTATGTGATAATTGCAATTAGGAAACTGAATCAAGAAGGCTAGTTTCATTTTGGCAAATAGTAAAGATGCATTATTCTCACTTTAGAGTGGAAAAGATACCCAGTTTGTGATGTATTATGAGATTTATATGGACTGTCATTGTCATATTTGCTTTTTTTCTTGATTAGTAATAAATATAAGATAGGATGATTATCAGCATTAGGTCTTGTGAATGAGTCTCAGAATTGTAACATTGTTTGCTGAAGACCAGCTCCATTGAATTGTGTCAAGGGAGGATGAATGATGGTGGCATTTTCAAGTGGTAAGTTGTATGCAAAGGAATTTCTGTAAAAATACAAAAGAAAATCTTGAAAGGACACTTTATGAACTCTTAGAATAATTGTGTAGTCAGGAAATAATAGCAACTAACAAATTAGGAACTAAGAAAGTTGTTCTTACAGATGAAAAGAACAGGGAAGATTGTAAAGTAGAAGAGGCAGGGTGCTCAGCACCAATGGTGATTTTACTCAATGTTCTTGAGAATTAAAGAGTCATTGCAACAGATAGAGTTAATTGTACATGGTGACTGTAAGTGACAACTTGTTATCAACAACAACTTGTTATCATCTGCTAGCCCTTTCAGTCACATGCGGACTGCAGTAGCATTATAAATATATATTTGGCAAAATAGAATTTATAAAAGCCTGTGAACAAATTGCTTCTTATTTTGTAACCTTGTATATTTTGCTAACTTTTTGCTGTTACAAATGATACAAAATAGGATTAGTTAACTGAGAGTTAATTGGAGAGAGATGGAGGGAAGCAGCTAAAACAAGATAAAACCTTTCCCCCAACTCCAAAAAAGTTTTTTTTTTCTTCCAGTAACCAATCAAAGATCTAAATTTATGCTGATACAATAGTAGTCATGAACCACATGCAGCTACAGAGCATTTAATGTTGGTAGTCCAAACTGAGATATGCTCAAAGTATGAAATAGAATACCCTTTCAAAGAGTACAGAAAGACAACATCAAATATCTCATTAAGAGAGAACTAGGTAATCTGTATACAAAAGAATGAAGTTAGACCCTTAACTCACACCTTATACAAAAATTAGCTCAAAATGATTCAAAAACCTAAATATAACAACTAGAATTATAAAACTCTTAGAAACATATGTGTAAATCTTCATGGTCTTGGACTAGGCAATAATTTCTTAGATATGACCCCACAAACACAAGTAATAGAAGAAAATATTCAGATTTTATCAAAACAAAATTTTTTTTGCCTCAAAGGACACTGTCAAGAAAGTGAAAGGACAGTCTATGAATGGGGAAAATAAATCATATCTCCGATAAGGGTCTGATACCCAGATACGTAACTATTGCAACTCAGCAATTAAAAAACTACCTAGTTGGGGTGCCCGGATGGCTCAGTCAGTTAAGCATCCAGCTTTTGATTTCGGCTCAGGTAATAATCTCGTGGTTTGTGAGTTCGAGCCCTGTGTCAGGCTGTGTACTGATAACGTGGAGCCTGCTTGGGGTTATCTTCTCTATCTCCCCTCTCTACCCCTCCCCTACTTGCATGCACTCATGCACATGCTGACTCTCTCTCTCAAATAAGTAAACTTAAAAAAAATGAAGATTACCCAGTTAAAAATGAACAAAGGATTTGTATAGACTTTTCTCTGAAGAAGATAAACAAATGGCCAATAAGCACATGAAAAAATGCTCATTAATCATCAAAACCACCATGAGTGGATAACTGGAATGTACAGGATGGAATATCATTCAGCCATAAAAGAGAGTGAAGTTCTGATAACATGCTACAGTGTTTATGAACCTTGAGGACATTATGCTGAGTGAAATAAGCCGGACACCAAAGGGTAGATGTTACATGATTCCACTTACATAAAATATAAAGAGCAAATTCATAGATGCAGAAAGTACATTAGAGGTTGCTAGGGGTTGGGGGATAGTGGACATGGGACATTATTGTGTAATGGTTTACAGAGTTTCTGTTTAGGATGATGAAAAACCTTTGGTTGGAAATACATAGAAGTGATGGTTGCACAGTGGTGAATGTAATTAGTGCCATTGAGTTGTACATCTAAAAAAAGGTTGAGACGGGAGGGGGCACCTGGGTAGCTCTGTCGGTTCAGTGCGTGACTTCAGCTCAGGTCCTGATCTCATGGTTGGTGAATTTGAGCCCCACATCAGGCTCTCTGTTGTCAGCATGGAGTCTGCTTGGGATTCTGTCTCTCCCTCTATCTTGGTTCCCCCCCCACACACACACACACACTGTCTCAAAATATAGAAACTTAAAAAAAAAAAGGTTGAAATGGCAGAATTCATCTTAAATGTATTTTACCACTTTTTTTTTTAATGGAAAAAGAAAAGACACACCCCACAATGGGGTGATGAAAGTTTTCAGGAATGTAGTTGATGATGGTTGCATAAATTTGTGAATATATTAAAAACTTCTGAGTTTTTATTTCATTTCATTTCATTTCATTTCATTTCATTTCATTTCATTTCATTTCATTT